>NW_026292639.1:0-60895 GCF_023091745.1 Budorcas taxicolor
AGGCCACCAGAGCTGGTCCCTGAGGTCCCCATCGTAACTCGAGAAGACCTGCCGCAACTCGAGAAAATCCAGGAGGTTCTCCCCTCCAGGCGAGATGAGGCCCATTTCCGCTGAGGCGTCTCGAGGCTGATCACACCTCACCTCTGGAACTTCGAAAGGGTCCTTCACACCCTTGGTGCAAATCAAGAAGTTCCCCGACCTAGCCGTCTCCACTCGAGAGGAATCACGAGGGTCCCGCCCACATCCAGAGGAGCCCCGTTTCCGCCTCGTAGATCGAGATGAGGGATCCTTTCCCTGCTTCGTCGGGAAAGAGTTCCCGGCGTTCCCGTCGCATCTCAAGAGGAGGCCCTCTCAACAGGAACGGCGAGAGGAACTCCAGGGTCGTGCCACCATTCCAAGAGTCCCCCAGATGTCTCAGTCCATTCCAGAGGAACCTCTTTTCCCTTCACCGGCTCGTCTTTCACGCCGAGGATCGACTCCCACCAAGGTGGCACGTGGCACAGCCCTGTGGGAAAGCCTCGTGGGAAAGCCTCGAGGGACAGCCTCGAGGGAAAGCCACAGATCCCTTGATCCACGTGACAGGAAGCGTGACACTACTGCTGCAGCTCGGGAGGAAAGCGCACGTGCATGCCCCCACTCGAGACGAGGCCTGACTCCCCTGGGGAGACTCAGAAGCACCCCAAGATCCATGGCAACACTGGAGAGGAATCCTCAGGTTCCGGCCCCGACTCCACACAAGGACTGAGGCCCCAGCATGGACGGGAGAGGAATCCCGAGAGGTCCCCTAGCAACTCGCATGGGGACTGGCCTTTCCTGAGGCCACCAGAGCTGGTCCCTGAGGTCCCCGTCGTAACTCGAGAAGACCTGCCGCAACTCGAGAAAATCCAGGAGGTTCTCCCCTCCAGGCGAGATGAGGCCCATTTCCGCTGAGGCGTCTCGAGGCTGATCACACCTCACCTCTGGAACTTCGAAAGGGTCCTTCACACCCTTGGTGCAAATCAAGAAGTTCCCCGACCTAGCCGTCTCCACTCGAGAGGAATCACGAGGGTCCCGCCCACATCCAGAGGAGCCCCGTTTCCGCCTCGTAGCTCGAGATGAGGGATCCTTTCCCTGCTTCGTCGGGAAAGAGTTCCCGGCGTTCCCGTCGCATGTGAAGAGGAGGCCCTCTCAACAGGAACGGCGAGAGGAACTCCAGGGTCGTGCCACCATTCCAAGAGTCCCCCAGATGTCTCAGTCCATTCCAGAGGAACCTCTTTTCCCTTCACCGGCTCGTCTTTCACGCCGAGGATCGACTCCCACCAAGGTGGCACGTGGCACAGCCCTGTGGGAAAGCCTCGTGGGAAAGCCTCGAGGGACAGCCTCGAGGGAAAGCCACAGATCCCTTGATCCACGTGACAGGAAGCGTGACACTACTGCTGCAGCTCGGGAGGAAAGCGCACGTGCATGCCCCCACTCGAGACGAGGCCTGACTCCCCTGGGGAGACTCAGAAGCACCCCAAGATCCATGGCAACACTGGAGAGGAATCCTCAGGTTCCGGCCCCGACTCCACACAAGGACTGAGGCCCCGGCATGGACGGGAGAGGAATCCCGAGAGGTCCCCTAGCAACTCGCATGGGGACTGGCCTTTCCTGAGGCCACCAGAGCGGGTCCCTGAGGTCCCCGTCGTAACTCGAGAAGACCTGCCGCAACTCGAGAAAATCCAGGAGGTTCTCCCCTCCAGGCGAGATGAGGCCCATTTCCGCTGAGGCGTCTCGAGGCTGATCACACCTCACCTCTGGAACTTCGAAAGGGTCCTTCACACCCTTGGTGCAAATCAAGAAGTTCCCCGACCTAGCCGTCTCCACTCGAGAGGAATCACGAGGGTCCCGCCCACATCCAGAGGAGCCCAGTTTCCGCCTCGTAGCTCGAGATGAGGGATCCTTTCCCTGCTTCGTCGGGAAAGAGTTCCCGGCGTTCCCGTCGCATCTCAAGAGGAGGCCCTCTCAACAGAACGGCGAGAGGAACTCCAGGGTCGTGCCACCATTCCAAGAGTCCCCCAGATGTCTCAGTCCATTCCAGAGGAACCTCTTTTCCCTTCACCGGCTCGTCTTTCACGCCGAGGATCGACTCCCACCAAGGTGGCACGTGGCACAGCCCTGTGGGAAAGCCTCGTGGGAAAGCCTCGAGGGACAGCCTCGAGGGAAAGCCACAGATCCCTTGATCCACGTAACAGGAAGCGTGACACTACTGCTGCAGCTCGGGAGGAAAGCGCACGTGCATGCCCCCACTCGAGACGAGGCCTGACTCCCCTGGGGAGACTCAGAAGCACCCCAAGATCCATGGCAACACTGGAGAGGAATCCTCAGGTTCCGGCCCCGACTCCACACAAGGACTGAGGCCCCGGCATGGACGGGAGAGGAATCCCGAGAGGTCCCCTAGCAACTCGCATGGGGACTGGCCTTTCCTGAGGCCACCAGAGCGGGTCCCTGAGGTCCCCGTCGTAACTCGAGAAGACCTGCCGCAACTCGAGAAAATCCAGGAGGTTCTCCCCTCCAGGCGAGATGAGGCCCATTTCCGCTGAGGCGTCTCGAGGCTGATCACACCTCACCTCTGGAACTTCGAAAGGGTCCTTCACACCCTTGACACCCTTGGTGCAAATCAAGAAGTTCCCCGACCTAGCCGTCTCCACTCGAGAGGAATCACGAGGGTCCCGCCCACATCCAGAGGAGCCCCGTTTCCGCCTCGTAGCTCGAGATGAGGGATCCTTTCCCTGCTTCATCGGGAAAGAGTTCCCGGCGTTCCCGTCGCATGTGAAGAGGAGGCCCTCTCAACAGGAACGGCGAGAGGAACTCCAGGGTCGTGCCACCATTCCAAGAGTCCCCCAGATGTCTCAGTCCATTCCAGAGGAACCTCTTTTCCCTTCACCGGTTCGTCTTTCACGCCGAGGATCGACTCCCACCAAGGTGGCACGTGGCACAGCCCTGTGGGAAAGCCTCGTGGGAAAGCCTCGAGGGACAGCCTCGAGGGAAAGCCACAGATCCCTTGATCCACGTGACAGGAAGCGTGACACTACTGCTGCAGCTCGGGAGGAAAGCGCACGTGCATGCCCCCACTCGAGACGAGGCCTGACTCCCCTGGGGAGACTCAGAAGCACCCCAAGATCCATGGCAACACTGGGGAGGAATCCTCAGGTTCCGGCCCCGACTCCACACAAGGACTGAGGCCCCGGCATGGACGGGAGAGGAATCCCGAGAGGTCCCCTAGCAACTCGCATGGGGACTGGCCTTTCCTGAGGCCACCAGAGCGGATCCTGAGGTCCCCGTCGTAACTCGAGAAGACCTGCCGCAACTCGAGAAAATCAGGAGGTTCTCCCCTCCAGGCGAGATGAGGCCCATTTCCGCTGAGGCGTCTCGAGGCTGATCACACCTCACCTCTGGAACTTCGAAAGGGTCCTTCACACCCTTGGTGCAAATCAAGAAGTTCCCCGACCTAGCCGTCTCACTCGAGAGGAATCACGAGGGTCCCGCCCACATCCAGAGGATCCCCGTTTCCGCCTCGTAGCTCGAGATGAGGGATCCTTTCCCTGCTTCGTCGGGAAAGAGTTCCCGGCGTTCCCGTCGCATGTGAAGAGGAGGCCCTCTCAACAGGAACGGCGAGAGGAACTCCAGGGTCGTGCCACCATTCCAAGAGTCCCCCAGATGTCTCAGTCCATTCCAGAGGAACCTCTTTTCCCTTCACCGGCTCGTCTTTCACGCCGAGGATCGACTCCCACCAAGGTGGCACGTGGCACAGCCCTGTGGGAAAGCCTCGTGGGAAAGCCTCGAGGGACAGCCTCGAGGGAAAGCCACAGATCCCTTGATCCACGTGACAGGAAGCGTGACACTACTGCTGCAGCTCGGGAGGAAAGCGCACGTGCATGACCCCACTCGAGACGAGGCCTGACTCCCCTGGGGAGACTCAGAAGCACCCCAAGATCCATGGCAACACTGGGAGGAATCCTCAGTTCCGGCCCCGACTCCACACAAGGACTGAGGCCCCCGGCATGGACGGGAGAGGAATCCCGAGAGGTCCCCTAGCAACTCGCATGGGGACTGGCCTTTCCTGAGGCCACCAGAGCGGATCCCTGAGGTCCCCGTCGTAACTCGAGAAGACCTGCCGCAACTCGAGAAAATCCAGGAGGTTCTCCCCTCCAGGCGAGATGAGGCCCATTTCCGCTGAGGCGTCTCGAGGCTGATCACACCTCACCTCTGAACTTCGAAAGGGTCCTTCACACCCTTGGTGGCAAATCAAGAAGTTCCCCGACCTAGCCGTCTCCACTCGAGAGGAATCACGAGGGTCCCGCCCACATCCAGAGGATCCCCGTTTCCGCCTCGTAGCTCGAGATGAGGGAT
This sequence comes from Budorcas taxicolor, assembly GCF_023091745.1. Lineage (NCBI taxonomy): Eukaryota > Metazoa > Chordata > Mammalia > Artiodactyla > Bovidae > Budorcas > Budorcas taxicolor. Next base: position 4,372 of record NW_026292639.1, read on the forward strand.
CCTTTCCCTGCTTCGTCGGGAAAGAGTTCCCGGCGTTCCCGTCGCATCTCAAGAGGAGGCCCTCTCAACAGGAACGGCGAGAGGAACTCCAGGGTCGTGCCACCATTCCAAGAGTCCCCCAGATGTCTCAGTCCATTCCAGAGGAACCTCTTTTCCCTTCACCGCTCGTCTTTCACGCCGAGGATCGACTCCCACCAAGGTGGCACGTGGCACAGCCCTGTGGGAAAGCCTCGTGGGAAAGCCTCGAGGGACAGCCTCGAGGGAAAGCCACAGATCCCTTGATCCACGTGACAGGAAGCGTGACACTACTGCTGCAGCTCGGGAGGAAAGCGCACGTGCATGCCCCCACTCGAGACGAGGCCTGACTCCCCTGGGGAGACTCAGAAGCACCCCAAGATCCATGGCAACACTGGGAGGAATCCTCAGGTTCCGGCCCCGACTCCACACAAGGACTGAGGCCCCGGCATGGACGGGAGAGGAATCCCGAGAGGTCCCCTAGCAACTCGCATGGGGACTGGCCTTTCCTGAGGCCACCAGAGCGGGTCCCTGAGGTCCCCGTCGTAACTCGAGAAGACCTGCCGCAACTCGAGAAAATCCAGGAGGTTCTCCCCTCCAGGCGAGATGAGGCCCATTTCCGCTGAGGCGTCTCGAGGCTGATCACACCTCACCTCTGGAACTTCGAAAGGGTCCTTCACACCCTTGGTGCAAATCAAGAAGTTCCCCGACCTAGCCGTCTCCACTCGAGAGGAATCACGAGGGTCCCGCCCACATCCAGAGGAGCCCCGTTTCCGCCTCGTAGCTCGAGATGAGGGATCCTTTCCCTGCTTCGTCGGGAAAGAGTTCCCGGCGTTCCCGTCGCATCTCAAGAGGAGGCCCTCTCAACAGAACGGCGAGAGGAACTCCAGGGTCGTGCCACCATTCCAAGAGTCCCCCAGATGTCTCAGTCCATTCCAGAGGAACCTCTTTTCCCTTCACCGGCTCGTCTTTCACGCCGAGGATCGACTCCCACCAAGGTGGCACGTGGCACAGCCCTGTGGGAAAGCTCGTGGGAAAGCCTCGAGGACAGCCTCGAGGGAAAGCCACAGATCCCTTGATCCACGTAACAGGAAGCGTGACACTACTGCTGCAGCTCGGGAGGAAAGCGCACGTGCATGCCCCACTCGAGACGAGGCCTGACTCCCCTGGGAGACTCAGAAGCACCCCAAGATCCATGGCAACACTGGAGAGGAATCCTCAGGTTCCGGCCCCGACTCCACACAAGGACTGAGGCCCCGGCATGGACGGGAGAGGAATCCCGAGAGGTCCCCTAGCAACTCGCATGGGGACTGGCCTTTCCTGAGGCCACCAGAGCGGGTCCCTGAGGTCCCCGTCGTAACTCGAGAAGACCTGCCGCAACTCGAGAAAATCAGGAGGTTCTCCCCTCCAGGCGAGATGAGGCCCATTTCCGCTGAGGCGTCTCGAGGCTGATCACACCTCACCTCTGGAACTTCGAAAGGGTCCTTCACACCCTTGGTGCAAATCAAGAAGTTCCCCGACCTAGCCGTCTCCACTCGAGAGGAATCACGAGGGTCCCGCCCACATCCAGAGGATCCCCGTTTCCGCCTCGTAGCTCGAGATGAGGGATCCTTTCCCTGCTTCGTCGGGAAAGAGTTCCCGGCGTTCCCGTCGCATGTGAAGAGGAGGCCCTCTCAACAGGAACGGCGAGAGGAACTCCAGGGTCGTGCCACCATTCCAAGAGTCCCCCAGATGTCTCAGTCCATTCCAGAGGAACCTCTTTTCCCCTTCACCGGCTCGTCTTTCACGCCGAGGATCGACTCCCACCAAGGTGGCACGTGGCACAGCCCTGTGGGAAAGCCTCGTGGGAAAGCCTCGAGGGACAGCCTCGAGGGAAAGCCACAGATCCCTTGATCCACGTGACAGGAAGCGTGACACTACTGCTGCAGCTCGGGAGGAAAGCGCACGTGCATGCCCCCACTCGAGACGAGGCCTGACTCCCCTGGGGAGACTCAGAAGCACCCCAAGATCCATGGCAACACTGGGGAGGAATCCTCAGGTTCCGGCCCCGACTCCACACAAGGACTGAGGCCCCGGCATGGACGGGAGAGGAATCCCGAGAGGTCCCCTAGCAACTCGCATGGGGACTGGCCTTTCCTGAGGCCACCAGAGCGGGTCCCTGAGGTCCCCGTCGTAACTCGAGAAGACCTGCCGCAACTCGAGAAAATCCAGGAGGTTCTCCCCTCCAGGCGAGATGAGGCCCATTTCCGCTGAGGCGTCTCGAGGCTGATCACACCTCACCTCTGGAATTTCGAAAGGGTCCTTCACACCCTTGGTGCAAATCAAGAAGTTCCCCGACCTAGCCGTCTCCACTCGAGAGGAATCACGAGGGTCCCGCCCACATCCAGAGGAGCCCCGTTTCCGCCTCGTAGCTCGAGATGAGGGATCCTTTCCCTGCTTCGTCGGGAAAGAGTTCCCGGCGTTCCCGTCGCATCTCAAGAGGAGGCCCTCTCAACAGAACGGCGAGAGGAACTCCAGGGTCGTGCCACCATTCCAAGAGTCCCCCAGATGTCTCAGTCCATTCCAGAGGAACCTCTTTTCCCTTCACCGGCTCGTCTTTCACGCCGAGGATCGACTCCCACCAAGGTGGCACGTGGCACAGCCCTGTGGGAAAGCCTCGTGGGAAAGCCTCGAGGGACAGCCTCGAGGGAAAGCCACAGATCCCTTGATCCACGTAACAGGAAGCGTGACACTACTGCTGCAGCTCGGGAGGAAAGCGCACGTGCATGCCCCCACTCGAGACGAGGCCTGACTCCCCTGGGGAGACTCAGAAGCACCCCAAGATCCATGGCAACACTGGAGAGGAATCCTCAGGTTCCGGCCCCGACTCCACACAAGGACTGAGGCCCCGGCATGGACGGGAGAGGAATCCCGAGAGGTCCCCTAGCAACTCGCATGGGGACTGGCCTTTCCTGAGGCCACCAGAGCGGGTCCCTGAGGTCCCCGTCGTAACTCGAGAAGACCTGCCGCAACTGGAGAAAATCCAGGAGGTTCTCCCCTCCAGGCGAGATGAGGCCCATTTCCGCTGAGGCGTCTCGAGGCTGATCACACCTCACCTCTGGAACTTCGAAAGGGTCCTTCACACCCTTGGTGCAAATCAAGAAGTTCCCCGACCTAGCCGTCTCCACTCGAGAGGAATCACGAGGGTCCCGCCCACATCCAGAGGAGCCCCGTTTCCGCCTCGTAGCTCGAGATGAGGGATCCTTTCCCTGCTTCGTCGGGAAAGAGTTCCCGGCGTTCCCGTCGCATGTGAAGAGGAGGCCCTCTCAACAGGAACGGCGAGAGGAACTCCAGGGTCGTGCCACCATTCCAAGAGTCCCCCAGATGTCTCAGTCCATTCCAGAGGAACCTCTTTTCCCTTCACCGGCTCGTCTTTCACGCCGAGGATCGACTCCCACCAAGGTGGCACGTGGCACAGCCCTGTGGGAAAGCCTCGTGGGAAAGCCTCGAGGGACAGCCTCGAGGGAAAGCCACAGATCCCTTGATCCACGTGACAGGAAGCGTGACACTACTGCTGCAGCTCGGGAGGAAAGCGCACGTGCATGCCCCCACTCGAGACGAGGCCTGACTCCCCTGGGGAGACTCAGAAGCACCCCAAGATCCATGGCAACACTGGAGAGGAATCCTCAGGTTCCGGCCCCGACTCCACACAAGGACTGAGGCCCCGGCATGGACGGGAGAGGAATCCCGAGAGGTCCCCTAGCAACTCGCATGGGGACTGGCCTTTCCTGAGGCCACCAGAGCGGGTCCCTGAGGTCCCCGTCGTAACTCGAGAAGACCTGCCGCAACTCGAGAAAATCCAGGAGGTTCTCCCCTCCAGGCGAGATGAGGCCCATTTCCGCTGAGGCGTCTCGAGGCTGATCACACCTCACCTCTGGAACTTCGAAAGGGTCCTTCACACCCTTGGTGCAAATCAAGAAGTTCCCCGACCTAGCCGTCTCCACTCGAGAGGAATCACGAGGGTCCCGCCCACATCCAGAGGAGCCCAGTTTCCGCCTCGTAGCTCGAGATGAGGGATCCTTTCCCTGCTTCGTCGGGAAAGAGTTCCCGGCGTTCCCGTCGCATCTCAAGAGGAGGCCCTCTCAACAGAACGGCGAGAGGAACTCCAGGGTCGTGCCACCATTCCAAGAGTCCCCCAGATGTCTCAGTCCATTCCAGAGGAACCTCTTTTCCCTTCACCGGCTCGTCTTTCACGCCGAGGATCGACTCCCACCAAGGTGGCACGTGGCACAGCCCTGTGGGAAAGCCTCGTGGGAAAGCCTCGAGGGACAGCCTCGAGGGAAAGCCACAGATCCCTTGATCCACGTAACAGGAAGCGTGACACTACTGCTGCAGCTCGGGAGGAAAGCGCACGTGCATGCCCCCACTCGAGACGAGGCCTGACTCCCCTGGGGAGACTCAGAAGCACCCCAAGATCCATGGCAACACTGGAGAGGAATCCTCAGGTTCCGGCCCCGACTCCACACAAGGACTGAGGCCCCGGCATGGACGGGAGAGGAATCCCGAGAGGTCCCCTAGCAACTCGCATGGGGACTGGCCTTTCCTGAGGCCACCAGAGCGGGTCCCTGAGGTCCCCGTCGTAACTCGAGAAGACCTGCCGCAACTCGAGAAAATCCAGGAGGTTCTCCCCTCCAGGCGAGATGAGGCCCATTTCCGCTGAGGCGTCTCGAGGCTGATCACACCTCACCTCTGGAACTTCGAAAGGGTCCTTCACACCCTTGGTGCAAATCAAGAAGTTCCCCGACCTAGCCGTCTCCACTCGAGAGGAATCACGAGGGTCCCGCCCACATCCAGAGGAGCCCCGTTTCCGCCTCGTAGCTCGAGATGAGGGATCCTTTCCCTGCTTCATCGGGAAAGAGTTCCCGGCGTTCCCGTCGCATGTGAAGAGGAGGCCCTCTCAACAGGAACGGCGAGAGGAACTCCAGGGTCGTGCCACCATTCCAAGAGTCCCCCAGATGTCTCAGTCCATTCCAGAGGAACCTCTTTTCCCTTCACCGGTTCGTCTTTCACGCCGAGGATCGACTCCCACCAAGGTGGCACGTGGCACAGCCCTGTGGGAAAGCCTCGTGGGAAAGCCTCGAGGGACAGCCTCGAGGGAAAGCCACAGATCCCTTGATCCACGTGACAGGAAGCGGGACACTACTGCTGCAGCTCGGGAGGAAAGCGCACGTGCATGCCCCCACTCGAGACGAGGCCTGACTCCCCTGGGGAGACTCAGAAGCACCCCAAGATCCATGGCAACACTGGGGAGGAATCCTCAGGTTCCGGCCCCGACTCCACACAAGGACTGAGGCCCCGGCATGGACGGGAGAGGAATCCCGAGAGGTCCCCTAGCAACTCGCATGGGGACTGGCCTTTCCTGAGGCCACCAGAGCGGATCCCTGAGGTCCCCGTCGTAACTCGAGAAGACCTGCCGCAACTCGAGAAAATCCAGGAGGTTCTCCCCTCCAGGCGAGATGAGGCCCATTTCCGCTGAGGCGTCTCGAGGCTGATCACACCTCACCTCTGGAACTTCGAAAGGGTCCTTCACACCCTTGGTGCAAATCAAGAAGTTCCCCGACCTAGCCGTCTCCACTCGAGAGGAATCACGAGGGTCCCGCCCACATCCAGAGGATCCCCGTTTCCGCCTCGTAGCTCGAGATGAGGGATCCTTTCCCTGCTTCGTCGGGAAAGAGTTCCCGGCGTTCCCGTCGCATGTGAAGAGGAGGCCCTCTCAACAGGAACGGCGAGAGGAACTCCAGGGTCGTGCCACCATTCCAAGAGTCCCCCAGATGTCTCAGTCCATTCCAGAGGAACCTCTTTTCCCTTCACCGGCTCGTCTTTCACGCCGAGGATCGACTCCCACCAAGGTGGCACGTGGCACAGCCCTGTGGGAAAGCCTCGTGGGAAAGCCTCGAGGGACAGCCTCGAGGGAAAGCCACAGATCCCTTGATCCACGTGACAGGAAGCGTGACACTACTGCTGCAGCTCGGGAGGAAAGCACACGTGCATGCCCCCACTCGAGACGAGGCCTGACTCCCCTGGGGAGACTCAGAAGCACCCCAAGTTCCATGGCAACACTGGGGAGGAATCCTCAGGTTCCGGCCCCGACTCCACACAAGGACTGAGGCCCCGGCATGGACGGGAGAGGAATCCCGAGAGGTCCCCTAGCAACTCGCATGGGGACTGGCCTTTCCTGAGGCCACCAGAGCGGGTCCCTGAGGTCCCCGTCGTAACTCGAGAAGACCTGCCGCAACTCGAGAAAATCCAGGAGGTTCTCCCCTCCAGGCGAGATGAGGCCCATTTCCGCTGAGGCGTCTCGAGGCTGATCACACCTCACCTCTGGAACTTCGAAAGGGTCCTTCACACCCTTGGTGCAAATCAAGAAGTTCCCCGACCTAGCCGTCTCCACTCGAGAGGAATCACGAGGGTCCCGCCCACATCCAGAGGAGCCCCGTTTCCGCCTCGTAGCTCGAGATGAGGGATCCTTTCCCTGCTTCGTCGGGAAAGAGTTCCCGGCGTTCCCGTCGCATGTGAAGAGGAGGCCCTCTCAACAGGAACGGCGAGAGGAACTCCAGGGTCGTGCCACCATTCCAAGAGTCCCCCAGATGTCTCAGTCCATTCCAGAGGAACCTCTTTTCCCTTCACCGGCTCGTCTTTCACGCCGAGGATCGACTCCCACCAAGGTGGCACGTGGCACAGCCCTGTGGGAAAGCCTCGTGGGAAAGCCTGGAGGGACAGCCTCGAGGGAAAGCCACAGATCCCTTGATCCACGTGACAGGAAGCGTGACACTACTGCTGCAGCTCGGGAGGAAAGCGCACGTGCATGCCCCCACTCGAGACGAGGCCTGACTCCCCTGGGGAGACTCAGAAGCACCCCAAGATCCATGGCAACACTGGAGAGGAATCCTCAGGTTCCGGCCCCGACTCCACACAAGGACTGAGGCCCCGGCATGGACGGGAGAGGAATCCCGAGAGGTCCCCTAGCAACTCGCATGGGGACTGGCCTTTCCTGAGGCCACCAGAGCGGGTCCCTGAGGTCCCCGTCGTAACTCGAGAAGACCTGCCGCAACTCGAGAAAATCCAGGAGGTTCTCCCCTCCAGGCGAGATGAGGCCCATTTCCGCTGAGGCGTCTCGAGGCTGATCACACCTCACCTCTGGAACTTCGAAAGGGTCCTTCACACCCTTGGTGCAAATCAAGAAGTTCCCCGACCTAGCCGTCTCCACTCGAGAGGAATCACGAGGGTCCCGCCCACATCCAGAGGAGCCCCGTTTCCGCCTCGTAGCTCGAGATGAGGGATCCTTTCCCTGCTTCGTCGGGAAAGAGTTCCCGGCGTTCCCGTCGCATCTCAAGAGGAGGCCCTCTCAACAGAACGGCGAGAGGAACTCCAGGGTCGTGCCACCATTCCAAGAGTCCCCCAGATGTCTCAGTCCATTCCAGAGGAACCTCTTTTCCCTTCACCGGCTCGTCTTTCACGCCGAGGATCGACTCCCACCAAGGTGGCACGTGGCACAGCCCTGTGGGAAAGCCTCGTGGGAAAGCCTCGAGGGACAGCCTCGAGGGAAAGCCACAGATCCCTTGATCCACGTAACAGGAAGCGTGACACTACTGCTGCAGCTCGGGAGGAAAGCGCACGTGCATGCCCCCACTCGAGACGAGGCCTGACTCCCCTGGGGAGACTCAGAAGCACCCCAAGATCCATGGCAACACTGGAGAGGAATCCTCAGGTTCCGGCCCCGACTCCACACAAGGACTGAGGCCCCGGCATGGACGGGAGAGGAATCCCGAGAGGTCCCCTAGCAACTCGCATGGGGACTGGCCTTTCCTGAGGCCACCAGAGCGGGTCCCTGAGGTCCCCGTCGTAACTCGAGAAGACCTGCCGCAACTCGAGAAAATCCAGGAGGTTCTCCCCTCCAGGCGAGATGAGGCCCATTTCCGCTGAGGCGTCTCGAGGCTGATCACACCTCACCTCTGGAACTTCGAAAGGGTCCTTCACACCCTTGGTGCAAATCAAGAAGTTCCCCGACCTAGCCGTCTCCACTCGAGAGGAATCACGAGGGTCCCGCCCACATCCAGAGGAGCCCCGTTTCCGCCTCGTAGCTCGAGATGAGGGATCCTTTCCCTGCTTCGTCGGGAAAGAGTTCCCGGCGTTCCCGTCGCATCTCAAGAGGAGGCCCTCTCAACAGAACGGCGAGAGGAACTCCAGGGTCGTGCCACCATTCCAAGAGTCCCCCAGATGTCTCAGTCCATTCCAGAGGAACCTCTTTTCCCTTCACCGGCTCGTCTTTCACGCCGAGGATCGACTCCCACCAAGGTGGCACGTGGCACAGCCCTGTGGGAAAGCCTCGTGGGAAAGCCTCGAGGGACAGCCTCGAGGGAAAGCCACAGATCCCTTGATCCACGTAACAGGAAGCGTGACACTACTGCTGCAGCTCGGGAGGAAAGCGCACGTGCATGCCCCCACTCGAGACGAGGCCTGACTCCCCTGGGGAGACTCAGAAGCACCCCAAGATCCATGGCAACACTGGAGAGGAATCCTCAGGTTCCGGCCCCGACTCCACACAAGGACTGAGGCCCCGGCATGGACGGGAGAGGAATCCCGAGAGGTCCCCTAGCAACTCGCATGGGGACTGGCCTTTCCTGAGGCCACCAGAGCGGGTCCCTGAGGTCCCCGTCGTAACTCGAGAAGACCTGCCGCAACTGGAGAAAATCCAGGAGGTTCTCCCCTCCAGGCGAGATGAGGCCCATTTCCGCTGAGGCGTCTCGAGGCTGATCACACCTCACCTCGGGAACTTCGAAAGGGTCCTTCACACCCTTGGTGCAAATCAAGAAGTTCCCCGACCTAGCCGTCTCCACTCGAGAGGAATCACGAGGGTCCCGCCCACATCCAGAGGAGCCCCGTTTCCGCCTCGTAGCTCGAGATGAGGGATCCTTTCCCTGCTTCGTCGGGAAAGAGTTCCCGGCGTTCCCGTCGCATGTGAAGAGGAGGCCCCCTCAACAGGAACGGCGAGAGGAACTCCAGGGTCGTGCCACCATTCCAAGAGTCCCCCAGATGTCTCAGTCCATTCCAGAGGAACCTCTTTTCCCTTCACCGGCTCGTCTTTCACGCCGAGGATCGACTCCCACCAAGGTGGCACGTGGCACAGCCCTGTGGGAAAGCCTCGTGGGAAAGCCTCGAGGGACAGCCTCGAGGGAAAGCCACAGATCCCTTGATCCACGTGACAGGAAGCGTGACACTACTGCTGCAGCTCGGGAGGAAAGCGCACGTGCATGCCCCCACTCGAGACGAGGCCTGACTCCCCTGGGGAGACTCAGAAGCACCCCAAGATCCATGGCAACACTGGAGAGGAATCCTCAGGTTCCTGCCCCGACTCCACACAAGGACTGAGGCCCCGGCATGGACGGGAGAGGAATCCCGAGAGGTCCCCTAGCAACTCGCATGGGGACTGGCCTTTCCTGAGGCCACCAGAGCGGGTCCCTGAGGTCCCCGTCGTAACTCGAGAAGACCTGCCGCAACTCGAGAAAATCCAGGAGGTTCTCCCCTCCAGGCGAGATGAGGCCCATTTCCGCTGAGGCGTCTCGAGGCTGATCACACCTCACCTCTGGAACTTCGAAAGGGTCCTTCACACCCTTGGTGCAAATCAAGAAGTTCCCCGACCTAGCCGTCTCCACTCGAGAGGAATCACGAGGGTCCCGCCCACATCCAGAGGAGCCCAGTTTCCGCCTCGTAGCTCGAGATGAGGGATCCTTTCCCTGCTTCGTCGGGAAAGAGTTCCCGGCGTTCCCGTCGCATCTCAAGAGGAGGCCCTCTCAACAGAACGGCGAGAGGAACTCCAGGGTCGTGCCACCATTCCAAGAGTCCCCCAGATGTCTCAGTCCATTCCAGAGGAACCTCTTTTCCCTTCACCGGCTCGTCTTTCACGCCGAGGATCGACTCCCACCAAGGTGGCACGTGGCACAGCCCTGTGGGAAAGCCTCGTGGGAAAGCCTCGAGGGACAGCCTCGAGGGAAAGCCACAGATCCCTTGATCCACGTAACAGGAAGCGTGACACTACTGCTGCAGCTCGGGAGGAAAGCGCACGTGCATGCCCCCACTCGAGACGAGGCCTGACTCCCCTGGGGAGACTCAGAAGCACCCCAAGATCCATGGCAACACTGGAGAGGAATCCTCAGGTTCCGGCCCCGACTCCACACAAGGACTGAGGCCCCGGCATGGACGGGAGAGGAATCCCGAGAGGTCCCCTAGCAACTCGCATGGGGACTGGCCTTTCCTGAGGCCACCAGAGCGGGTCCCTGAGGTCCCCGTCGTAACTCGAGAAGACCTGCCGCAACTCGAGAAAATCCAGGAGGTTCTCCCCTCCAGGCGAGATGAGGCCCATTTCCGCTGAGGCGTCTCGAGGCTGATCACACCTCACCTCTGGAACTTCGAAATGGTCCTTCACACCCTTGGTGCAAATCAAGAAGTTCCCCGACCTAGCCGTCTCCACTCGAGAGGAATCACGAGGGTCCCGCCCACATCCAGAGGAGCCCCGTTTCCGCCTCGTAGCTCGAGATGAGGGATCCTTTCCCTGCTTCATCGGGAAAGAGTTCCCGGCGTTCCCGTCGCATGTGAAGAGGAGGCCCTCTCAACAGGAACGGCGAGAGGAACTCCAGGGTCGTGCCACCATTCCAAGAGTCCCCCAGATGTCTCAGTCCATTCCAGAGGAACCTCTTTTCCCTTCACCGGTTCGTCTTTCACGCCGAGGATCGACTCCCACCAAGGTGGCACGTGGCACAGCCCTGTGGGAAAGCCTCGTGGGAAAGCCTCGAGGGACAGCCTCGAGGGAAAGCCACAGATCCCTTGATCCACGTGACAGGAAGCGGGACACTACTGCTGCAGCTCGGGAGGAAAGCGCACGTGCATGCCCCCACTCGAGACGAGGCCTGACTCCCCTGGGGAGACTCAGAAGCACCCCAAGATCCATGGCAACACTGGGGAGGAATCCTCAGGTTCCGGCCCCGACTCCACACAAGGACTGAGGCCCCGGCATGGACGGGAGAGGAATCCCGAGAGGTCCCCTAGCAACTCGCATGGGGACTGGCCTTTCCTGAGGCCACCAGAGCGGATCCCTGAGGTCCCCGTCGTAACTCGAGAAGACCTGCCGCAACTCGAGAAAATCCAGGAGGTTCTCCCCTCCAGGCGAGATGAGGCCCATTTCCGCTGAGGCGTCTCGAGGCTGATCACACCTCACCTCTGGAACTTCGAAAGGGTCCTTCACACCCTTGGTGCAAATCAAGAAGTTCCCCGACCTAGCCGTCTCCACTCGAGAGGAATCACGAGGGTCCCGCCCACATCCAGAGGAGCCCCGTTTCCGCCTCGTAGCTCGAGATGAGGGATCCTTTCCCTGCTTCTTCGGGAAAGAGTTCCCGGCGTTCCCGTCGCATGTGAAGAGGAGGCCCTCTCAACAGGAACGGCGAGAGGAACTCCAGGGTCGTGCCACCATTCCAAGAGTCCCCCAGATGTCTCAGTCCATTCCAGAGGAACCTCTTTTCCCTTCACCGGCTCGTCTTTCACGCCGAGGATCGACTCCCACCAAGGTGGCACGTGGCACAGCCCTGTGGGAAAGCCTCGTGGGAAAGCCTCGAGGGACAGCCTCGAGGGAAAGCCACAGATCCCTTGATCCACGTGACAGGAAGCGTGACACTACTGCTGCAGCTCGGGAGGAAAGCGCACGTGCATGCCCCCACTCGAGACGAGGCCTGACTCCCCTGGGGAGACTCAGAAGCACCCCAAGATCCATGGCAACACTGGAGAGGAATCCTCAGGTTCCGGCCCCGACTCCACACAAGGACTGAGGCCCCGGCATGGACGGGAGAGGAATCCCGAGAGGTCCCCTAGCAACTCGCATGGGGACTGGCCTTTCCTGAGGCCACCAGAGCGGGTCCCTGAGGTCCCCGTCGTAACTCGAGAAGACCTGCCGCAACTCGAGAAAATCCAGGAGGTTCTCCCCTCCAGGCGAGATGAGGCCCATTTCCGCTGAGGCGTCTCGAGGCTGATCACACCTCACCTCTGGAACTTCGAAAGGGTCCTTCACACCCTTGGTGCAAATCAAGAAGTTCCCCGACCTAGCCGTCTCCACTCGAGAGGAATCACGAGGGTCCCGCCCACATCCAGAGGAGCCCCGTTTCCGCCTCGTAGCTCGAGATGAGGGATCCTTTCCCTGCTTCATCGGGAAAGAGTTCCCGGCGTTCCCGTCGCATGTGAAGAGGAGGCCCTCTCAACAGGAACGGCGAGAGGAACTCCAGGGTCGTGCCACCATTCCAAGAGTCCCCCAGATGTCTCAGTCCATTCCAGAGGAACCTCTTTTCCCTTCACCGGCTCGTCTTTCACGCCGAGGATCGACTCCCACCAAGGTGGCACGTGGCACAGCCCTGTGGGAAAGCCTCGTGGGAAAGCCTCGAGGGACAGCCTCGAGGGAAAGCCACAGATCCCTTGATCCACGTGACAGGAAGCGTGACACTACTGCTGCAGCTCGGGAGGAAAGCGCACGTGCATGCCCCCACTCGAGACGAGGCCTGACTCCCCTGGGGAGACTCAGAAGCACCCCAAGATCCATGGCAACACTGGGGAGGAATCCTCAGGTTCCGGCCCCGACTCCACACAAGGACTGAGGCCCCGGCATGGACGGGAGAGGAATCCCGAGAGGTCCCCTAGCAACTCGCATGGGGACTGGCCTTTCCTGAGGCCACCAGAGCGGATCCCTGAGGTCCCCGTCGTAACTCGAGAAGACCTGCCGCAACTCGAGAAAATCCAGGAGGTTCTCCCCTCCAGGCGAGATGAGGCCCATTTCCGCTGAGGCGTCTCGAGGCTGATCACACCTCACCTCTGGAACTTCGAAAGGGTCCTTCACACCCTTGGTGCAAATCAAGAAGTTCCCCGACCTAGCCGTCTCCACTCGAGAGGAATCACGAGGGTCCCGCCCACATCCAGAGGAGCCCCGTTTCCGCCTCGTAGCTCGAGATGAGGGATCCTTTCCCTGCTTCGTCGGGAAAGAGTTCCCGGCGTTCCCGTCGCAACTCAAGAGGAGGCCCTCTCAACAGGAACGGCGAGAGGAACTCCAGGGTCGTGCCACCATTCCAAGAGTCCCGCAGATGTCTCAGTCCATTCCAGAGGAACCTCTTTTCCCTTCACCGGCTCGTCTTTCACGCCGAGGATCGACTCCCACCAAGGTGGCACGTGGCACAGCCCTGTGGGAAAGCCTCGTGGGAAAGCCTCGAGGGACAGCCTCGAGGGAAAGCCACAGATCCCTTGATCCACGTGACAGGAAGCGTGACACTACTGCTGCAGCTCGGGAGGAAAGCGCACATGCATGCCCCCACTCGAGACGAGGCCTGACTCCCCTGGGGAGACTCAGAAGCACCCCAAGATCCATGGCAACACTGGAGAGGAATCCTCAGGTTCCGGCCCCGACTCCACACAAGGACTGAGGCCCCGGCATGGACGGGAGAGGAATCCCGAGAGGTCCCCTAGCAACTCGCATGGGGACTGGCCTTTCCTGAGGCCACCAGAGCGGATCCCTGAGGTCCCCGTCGTAACTCGAGAAGACCTGCCGCAACTCGAGAAAATCCAGGAGGTTCTCCCCTCCAGGCGAGATGAGGCCCATTTCCGCTGAGGCGTCTCGAGGCTGATCACACCTCACCTCTGGAACTTCGAAAGGGTCCTTCACACCCTTGGTGCAAATCAAGAAGTTCCCCGACCTAGCCGTCTCCACTCGAGAGGAATCACGAGGGTCCCGCCCACATCCAGAGGATCCCCGTTTCCGCCTCGTAGCTCGAGATGAGGGATCCTTTCCCTGCTTCGTCGGAAAAGAGTTCCCGGCGTTCCCGTCACATGTGAAGAGGAGGCCCTCTCAACAGGAACGGCGAGAGGAACTCCAGGGTCGTGCCACCATTCCAAGAGTCCCCCAGATGTCTCAGTCCATTCCAGAGGAACCTCTTTTCCCTTCACCGGCTCGTCTTTCACGCCGAGGATCGACTCCCACCAAGGTGGCACGTGGCACAGCCCTGTGGGAAAGCCTCGTGGGAAAGCCTCGAGGGACAGCCTCGAGGGAAAGCCACAGATCCCTTGATCCACGTGACAGGAAGCGTGACACTACTGCTGCAGCTCGGGAGGAAAGCACACGTGCATGCCCCCACTCGAGACGAGGCCTGACTCCCCTGGGGAGACTCAGAAGCACCCCAAGTTCCATGGCAACACTGGGGAGGAATCCTCAGGTTCCGGCCCCGACTCCACACAAGGACTGAGGCCCCGGCATGGACGGGAGAGGAAACCCGAGAGGTCCCCTAGCAACTCGCATGGGGACTGGCCTTTCCTGAGGCCACCAGAGCGGGTCCCTGAGGTCCCCGTCGTAACTCGAGAAGACCTGCCGCAACTCGAGAAAATCCAGGAGGTTCTCCCCTCCAGGCGAGATGAGGCCCATTTCCGCTGAGGCGTCTCGAGGCTGATCACACCTCACCTCTGGAACTTCGAAAGGGTCCTTCACACCCTTGGTGCAAATCAAGAAGTTCCCCGACCTAGCCGTCTCCACTCGAGAGGAATCACGAGGGTCCCGCCCACATCCAGAGGAGCCCCGTTTCCGCCTCGTAGCTCGAGATGAGGGATCCTTTCCCTGCTTCGTCGGGAAAGAGTTCCCGGCGTTCCCGTCGCATGTGAAGAGGAGGCCCTCTCAACAGGAACGGCGAGAGGAACCTCCAGGGTCGTGCCACCATTCCAAGAGTCCCCCAGATGTCTCAGTCCATTCCAGAGGAACCTCTTTTCCCTTCACCGGCTCGTGTTTCACGCCGAGGATCGACTCACACCAAGGTGGCACGTGGCACAGCCCTGTGGGAAAGCCTCGTGGGAAAGCCTCGAGGGACAGCCTCGAGGGAAAGCCACAGATCCCTTGATCCACGTGACAGGAAGCGTGACACTACTGCTGCAGCTCGGGAGGAAAGCGCACGTGTATGCCCCCACTAGAGACGAGGCCTGACTCCCCTGTGGAGACTCAGAAGCACCCCAAGATCCATGGCAACACTGGAGAGGAATCCTCAGGTTCCGGCCCCGACTCCACACAAGGACTGAGGCCCCGGCATGGACGGGAGAGGAATCCCGAGAGGTCCCCTAGCAACTCGCATGTGGACTGGCCTTTCCTGAGGCCACCAGAGCGGGTCCCTGAGGTCCCCGTCGTAACTCGAGAAGACCTGCCGCAACTCGAGAATATCCAGGAGTTTCTCCCCTCCAGGCGAGATGAGGCCCATTCCCGCTGAGGCGTCTCGAGGCTGATCACACCTCACCTCTGGAACTTCGAAAGGCTCCTTCACACCCTTGGTGCAAATCAAGAAGTTCCCCGACATTCCCGTCTCCACTCGAGAGGAATCACGAGGGTCCCGCCCACATCCAGAGGAGCCCCGTTTCCGCCTCGTAGCTCGAGATGAGGGATCCTTTCCCTGCTTCGTCGGGAAAGAGTTCCCGGCGTTCCCGTCGCATCTCAAGAGGAGGAACTCTCAACAGGAACGGCGAGAGGAACTCCAGGGTCGTGCCACCATTCCAAGAGTCCCCCAGATGTCTCAGTCCATTCCAGAGGAACCTCTTTTCCCTTCACCGGCTCGTCTTTCACGCCGAGGATCGACTCACACCAAGGTGGCACGTGGCACAGCCCTGTGGGAAAGCCTCGTGGGAAAGCCTCGAGGGACAGCCTCGAGGGAAAGCCACAGATCCCTTGATCCACGTGACAGGAAGCGTGACACTACTGCTGCAGCTCGGGAGGAAAGCGCAGGTGCATGCCCCCACTCGAGACGAGGCCTGACTCCCCTGGGGAGACTCAGAAGCACCCCAAGATCCATGGCAACACTGGAGAGGAATCCTCAGGTTCCGGCCCCGACTCCACACAAGGACTGAGGCCCCGGCATGGACGGGAGAGGAATCCCGAGAGGTCCCCTAGCAACTCGCATGGGGACTGGCCTTTCCTGAGGCCACCAGAGCGGGTCCCTGAGGTCCCCGTTGTAACTCGAGAAGACCTGCCGCAACTGGAGAAAATCCAGGAGGTTCTCCCCTCAAGGCGAGATGAGGCCCATTTCCGCTGAGGCGTCTCGAGGCTGATCACACCTCACCTCTGGAACTTCGAAAGGCTCCTTCACACCCTTGGTGCAAATCAAGAAGTTCCCTGACCTAGCCGTCTCCACTCGAGAGGAATTACGAGGGTCCCGCCCACATCCAGAGGAGCCCCGTTTCCGCCTCGTAGCTCGAGATGAGGGATCCTTTCCCTGCTTCGTCGGGAAAGAGTTCCCGGCGTTCCCGTCGCATCTCAAGAGGAGGCCCTCTCAACAGGAACGGCGAGAGGAACTCCAGGGTCGTGCCACCATTCCAAGAGTCCCCCAGATGTCTCAGTCCATTCCAGAGGAACCTCTTTTCCCTTCACCGGCTCGTGTTTCACGCCGAGGATCGACTCACACCAAGGTGGCACGTGGCACAGCCCTGTGGGAAAGCCTCGTGGGAAAGCCTCGAGGGACAGCCTCGAGGGAAAGCCACAGATCCCTTGATCCACGTGACAGGAAGCGTGACACTACTGCTGCAGCTCGGGAGGAAAGCGCACGTGTATGCCCCCACTAGAGACGAGGCCTGACTCCCCTGTGGAGACTCAGAAGCACCCCAAGATCCATGGCAACACTGGAGAGGAATCCTCAGGTTCCGGCCCCGACTCCACACAAGGACTGAGGCCCCGGCATGGACGGGAGAGGAATCCCGAGAGGTCCCCTAGCAACTCGCATGTGGACTGGCCTTTCCTGAGGCCACCAGAGCGGGTCCCTGAGGTCCCCGTCGTAACTCGAGAAGACCTGCCGCAACTCGAGAATATCCAGGAGTTTCTCCCCTCCAGGCGAGATGAGGCCCATTCCCGCTGAGGCGTCTCGAGGCTGATCACACCTCACCTCTGGACCTTCGAAAGGCTCCTTCACACCCTTGGTGCAAATCAAGAAGTTCCCCGACATTCCCGTCTCCACTCGAGAGGAATCACGAGGGTCCCGCCCACATCCAGAGGAGCCCCGTTTCCGCCTCGTAGCTCGAGATGAGGGATCCTTTCCCTGCTTCGTCGGGAAAGAGTTCCCGGCGTTCCCGTCGCATCTCAAGAGGAGGAACTCTCAACAGGAACGGCGAGAGGAACTCCAGGGTCGTGCCACCATTCCAAGAGTCCCCCAGATGTCTCAGTCCATTCCAGAGGAACCTCTTTTCCCTTCACCGGCTCGTCTTTCACGCCGAGGATCGACTCACACCAAGGTGGCACGTGGCACAGCCCTGTGGGAAAGCCTCGTGGGAAAGCCTCGAGGGACAGCCTCGAGGGAAAGCCACAGATCCCTTGATCCACGTGACAGGAAGCGTGACACTACTGCTGCAGCTCGGGAGGAAAGCGCAGGTGCATGCCCCCACTCGAGACGAGGCCTGACTCCCCTGGGGAGACTCAGAAGCACCCCAAGATCCATGGCAACACTGGAGAGGAATCCTCAGGTTCCGGCCCCGACTCCACACAAGGACTGAGGCCCCGGCATGGACGGGAGAGGAATCCCGAGAGGTCCCCTAGCAACTCGCATGGGGACTGGCCTTTCCTGAGGCCACCAGAGCGGGTCCCTGAGGTCCCCGTTGTAACTCGAGAAGACCTGCCGCAACTGGAGAAAATCCAGGAGGTTCTCCCCTCAAGGCGAGATGAGGCCCATTTCCGCTGAGGCGTCTAGAGGCTGATCACACCTCACCTCTGGAACTTCGAAAGGCTCCTTCACACCCTTGGTGCAAATCAAGAAGTTCCCTGACCTAGCCGTCTCCACTCGAGAGGAATTACGAGGGTCCCGCCCACATCCAGAGGAGCCCCGTTTCCGCCTCGTAGCTCGAGATGAGGGATCCTTTCCCTGCTTCGTCGGGAAAGAGTTCCCGGCGTTCCCGTCGCATCTCAAGAGGAGGCCCTCTCAACAGGAACGGCGAGAGGAACTCCAGGGTCGTGCCACCATTCCAAGAGTCCCCCAGATGTCTCAGTCCATTCCAGAGGAACCTCTTTTATCTTCACCGGCTCGTCTTTCACGCCGAGGATCGACTCACACCAAGGTGGCACGTGGCACAGCCCTGTGGGAAAGCCTCGTGGGAAAGCCTCGAGGGAAAGCCTCGAGGGAAAGCCACAGATCCCTTGATCCACGTGACAGGAATCGTGACACTACTACTGCAGCTCGGGAGGAAAGCGCACGTGCATGCCCCCACTCGAGACGAGGCCTGACTCCCCTGGGGAGACTCAGAAGCACCCCAAGATCCATGGCAACACTGGAGAGGAATCCTCAGGTTCCGGCCCCGACTCCACACAAGGACTGAGGCCCCGGCATGGACGGGAGAGGAATCCCGAGAGGTCCCCTAGCAACTCGCATGGGGACTGGCCTTACCTGAGGCCACCAGAGCGGGTCCCTGAGGTCCCCGTCGTAACTCGAGAAGACCTGCCGCAACTCGAGAAATTCCAGGAGGTTCTCCCCTCCGGGCGAGATGAGGCCCATTTCCGCTGAGGCGTCTCGAGGCTGATCACACCTCACCTCTGGAACTTCGAAAGGGTCCTTCACACCCTTGGTGCAAATCAAGAAGTTCCCCGACATACCCGTCTCCACTCGAGAGGAATCACGAGGGTCCCGCCCACATCCAGAGGAGCCCCGTTTCCGCCTCGTAGCTCGAGATGAGGGATCCTTTCCCTGCTTCGTCGGGAAAGAGTTCCCGGCGTTCCCATCGCATCTCAAGAGGAGGCCCTCTCAACAGGAACGGCGAGAGGAACTCCAGGGTCGTGCCACCATTCCAAGAGTCCCCCAGATGTCTCAGTCCATTCCAGAGGAACCTCTTTTCCCTTCACCGGCTCGTCTTTCACGCCGAGGATCGACTCCCACCAAGGTGGCACGTGGCACAGCCCTGTGGGAAAGCCTCGTGGGAAAGCCTCGAGGGACAGCCTCGAGGGAAAGCCACAGATCCCTTGATCCACGTGACAGGAAGCGTGACACTACTGCTGCAGCTCGGGAGGAAAGCGCAGGTGCATGCCCCCACTCGAGACGAGGCCTGACTCCCCTGGGGAGACTCAGAAGCACCCCAAGATCCATGGCAACACTGGAGAGGAATCCTCAGGTTCCGGCCCCGACTCCACACAAGGACTGAGGCCCCGGCATGGACGGGAGAGGAATCCCGAGAGGTCCCCTAGCAACTCGCATGGGGACTGGCCTTTCCTGAGGCCACCAGAGCGGGTCCCTGAGGTCCCCGTCCTAACTCGAGAAGACCTGCCGCAACTGGAGAAAATCCAGGAGGTTCTCCCCTCCAGGCGAGATGAGGCCCATTTCCGCTGAGGCGTCTCGAGGCTGATCACACCTCACCTCTGGAACTTCGAAAGGCTCCTTCACACCCTTGGTGCAAATCAAGAAGTTCCCCGACCTAGCCGTCTCCACCCGAGAGGAATCACGAGGGTCCCGCCCACATCCAGAGGAGCCCCGTTTCCGCCTCGTAGCTCGAGATGAGGGATCCTTTCCCTGCTTCGTCGGGAAAGAGTTCCCGGCCTTCCCGTCGCATCTCAAGAGGAGGCCCTCTCAACAGAAACGGCGAGAGGAACTCCAGGGTCGTGCCACCATTCCAAGAGTCCCCCAGATGTCTCAGTCCATTCCAGAGGAACCTCTTTTCCCTTCACCGGCTCGTCTTTCACGCCGAGGATCGACTCACACCAAGGTGGCACGTGGCACAGCCCTGTGGGAAAGCCTCGTGGGAAAGCCTCGAGGGAAAGCCTCGAGGGAAAGCCACAGATCCCTTGATCCACGTGACAGGAAGCGTGACACTACTGCTGCAGCTCGGGAGGAAAGCGCACGTGCATGCCCCCACTCGAGACGAGGCCTGACTCCCCTGGGGAGACTCAGAAGCACCCCAAGATCCATGGCAACACTGGAGAGGAATCCTCAGGTTCCGGCCCCGACTCCACACAAGGACTGAGGCCCCGGCATGGACGGGAGAGGAATCCCGAGATGTCCCCTAGCAACTCGCATGGGGACTGGCCTTTCCTGAGGCCACCAGAGCGGGTCCCTGAGGTCCCCGTCGTAACTCGAGAAGACCTGCTGCAACTCGAGAAAATCCAGGAGGTTCTCCCCTCCAGGCGAGATGAGGCCCGTTTCCGCTGAGGCGTCACGAGGCTGATCACACCTCACCTCTGGAACTTCGAAAGGGTCCTTCACACCCTTGGTGCAAATCAAGAAGTTCCCCGACATACCCGTCTCCACTCGAGAGGAATCACGAGGGTCCCGCCCACATCCAGAGGAGCCCCGTTTCCGCCTCGTAGCTCGAGATGAGGGATCCTTTCCCTGCTTCGTCGGGAAAGAGTTCCCGGCGTTCCCGTCGCATCTCAAGAGGAGGCCCTCTCAACAGGAACGGCGAGAGGAACTCCAGGGTCGTGCCACCATTCCAAGAGTCCCCAGATGTCTCAGTCCATTCCAGAGGAACCTCTTTTCCCTTCACCGGCTCGTCTTTCACGCCGAGGATCGACTCACACCAAGGTGGCACGTGGCACAGCCCTGTGGGAAAGCCTCGTGGGAAAGCCTTGAGGGACAGCCTCGAGGGAAAGCCACAGATCCCTTGATCCACGTGACAGGAAGCGTGACACTACTGCTGCAGCTCGGGAGGAAAGCGCACGTGCATGCCCCCACTCGAGACGAGGCCTGACTCCCCTGGGGAGACTCAGAAGCACCCCAAGATCCATGGCAACACTGGAGAGGAATCCTCAGGTTCCGGCCCCGACTCCACACAAGGACTGAGGCCCCGGCATGGACGGGAGAGGAATCCCGAGAGGTCCCCTAGCAACTCGCATGGGGACTGGCCTTTCCTGAGGCCACCAGAGCGGGTCCCTGAGGTCCCCGTCGTAACTCGAGAAGACCTGCCGCAACTCGAGAAAATCCAGGAGGTTCTCCCCTCCAGGCGAGATGAGGCCCATTTCCGCTGAGGCGTCTCTAGGCTCATCACACCTCCCCTCTGGAACTTCGAAAGGGTCCTTCACACCCTTGGTGCAAATCAAGAAGTTCCCCGACCTAGCCGTCTCCACTCGAGAGGAATCACGAGAGTCCCGCCCACATCCAGAGGAGCCCCGTTTCCGCCTCGTAGCTCGAGATGAGGGATCCTTTCCCTGCTTCGTCGGGAAAGAGTTCCCGGCGTTCCCGTCGCATCTCAAGAGGAGGCCCTCTCAACAGGAACGGCGAGAGGAACTCCAGGGTCGTGCCACCATTCCAAGAGTCCCCCAGATGTCTCAGTCCATTCCAGAGGAACCTCTTTTCCCTTCACCGGCTCGTCTTTCACGCCGAGGATCGACTCACACCAAGGTGGCACGTGGCACAGCCCTGTGGGAAAGCCTCGTGGGAAAGCCTCGAGGGAAAGCCTCGAGGGAAAGCCACAGATCCCTTGATCCACGTGACAGGAAGCGTGACACTACTGCTGCAGCTCGGGAGGAAAGCGCACGTGCATGCCCCCACTCGAGACGAGGCCTGACTCCCCTGGGGAGACTCAGAAGCACCCCAAGATCCATGGCAACACTGGAGAGGAATCCTCAGGTTCCGGCCCCGACTCCACACAAGGACTGAGGCCCCGGCATGGACGGGAGAGGAATCCCGAGATGTCCCCTAGCAACTCGCATGGGGACTGGCCTTTCCTGAGGCCACCAGAGCGGGTCCCTGAGGTCCCCGTCCTAACTCGAGAAGACCTGCTGCAACTCGAGAAAATCCAGGAGGTTCTCCCCTCCAGGCGAGATGAGGCCCGTTTCCGCTGAGGCGTCACGAGGCTGATCACACCTCACCTCTGGAACTTCGAAAGGGTCCTTCACACCCTTGGTGCAAATCAAGAAGTTCTCCGACATACCCGTCTCCACTCGAGAGGAATCACGAGGGTCCCGCCCACATCCAGAGGCGCCCCGTTTCCGCCTCGTAGCTCGAGATGAGGGATCCTTTCCCTGCTTCGTCGGGAAAGAGTTCCCGGCGTTCCCGTCGCATCTCAAGAGGAGGCCCTCTCAACAGGAACGGCGAGAGGAACTCCAGGGTCGTGCCACCATTCCAAGAGTCCCCCAGATGTCTCAGTCCATTCCAGAGGAACCTCTTTTCCCTTCACCGGCTCGTCTTTCACGCCGAGGATCGACTCACACCAAGGTGGCACGTGGCACAGCCCTGTGGGAAAGCCTCGTGGGAAAGCCTCGAGGGAAAGCCTCGAGGGAAAGCCACAGATCCCTTGATCCACGTGACAGGAAGCGTGACACTACTCCTGCAGCTCGGGAGGAAAGCGCACGTGCATGCCCCCACTCGAGACGAGGCCTGACTCCCCTGGGGAGACTCAGAAGCACCCCAAGATCCATGACAACAGTGGAGAGGAATCC
Source organism: Budorcas taxicolor (assembly GCF_023091745.1). Classification (NCBI taxonomy): domain Eukaryota; kingdom Metazoa; phylum Chordata; class Mammalia; order Artiodactyla; family Bovidae; genus Budorcas; species Budorcas taxicolor. Next base: position 26,816 of record NW_026292639.1, read on the forward strand.
TCAGGTTCCGGCCCCGACTCCACACAAGGACTGAGGCCCCGGCATGGACGGGAGAGGAATCCCGAGATGTCCCCTAGCAACTCGCATGGGGACTGGCCTTTCCTGAGGCCACCAGAGCGGGTCCCTGAGGTCCCCGTCGTAGCTCGAGAAGACCTGCCACAACTCGAGAAAATCCAGGAGGTTCTCCCCTCCAGGCGAGATGAGGCCCATTTCCGCTGAGGCGTCTCGAGGCTGATCACACCTCACCTCTGGAACTTCGAAAGGGTCCTTCACGGACTTGGTGCAAATCAAGAAGTTCCCCGACATACCCGTCTCCACTCGAGAGGAATCACGAGAGTCCCGCCCACATCCAGAGGAGCCCCGATTCCGCCTCGTAGCTCGAGATGAGGGATCCTTTCCCTGCTTCGTCGGGAAAGAGTTCCCGGCGTTCCCGTCGCATCTCAAGAGGAGGCCCTCTCAATAGGAACGGCGAGAGGAACTCCAGGGTCGTGCCACCATTCCAAGAGTCCCCCAGATGTCTCAGTCCATCCCAGAGGAACCTCTTTTCCCTTCAACGGCTCGTCTTTCACGCCGAGGATCGACTCCCACCAAGGTGGCACGTGGCACAGCCCTGTGGGAAAGCCTCGTGGGAAAGCCTCGAGGGACAGCCTCGAGGGAAAGCCACAGGTCCCTTGAACCACGTGACAGGAAGCGTGACACTTCTGATGCAGCTCGGGAGAAAAGCACACGTGCATGCCCCCACTCGAGACGAGGCCTGACTCCCCTGGGGAGACTCAGAAGCATCCCAAGATCCCTGGCAACACTGGAGAGGAATCCTCAGGTTCCGGCCCCGACTCCACACAAGGACTGAGGCCCCGGCATGGACGGGAGAGGAATCCCGAGAGGTCCCCTAGCCACTCGCATGGGGACTGGCCTTTCCTGAGGCCACCAGAACGGGTCCCTGTGGTCCCCGTCGTAACTCGAGAAGACCTGCCGCAACTCGAGAAAATCCAGGAGGTTCTCCCCTCCAGGCGAGAAGAGGCCCATTTCCGCTGAGGCGTCTCGAGGCTGATCACACCTCACCTCTGGAACTTCGAAAGGGTCCTTCACACCCTTGGTGCAAATGAAGAAGTTCCCCGACATACCCGTCTCCACTCGAGAGGAATCACGAGGGTTCCGCCCACATCCTGAGGAGCCCCGTTTCCGCCTCGTAGCTCGAGAAGAGGGATCCTTTCCCTGCTTCGTCGGGAAAGAGTTCCCGGCCTTCCCGTCGCATCTCAAGAGGAGGCCCTCTCTACAGGAACGGCGAGAGGAACTCCAGGGTCGTGCCACCATTCCAAGAGTCCCCCAGATGTCTCAGTCCATTCCAGAGGAACCTCTTTTCCCTTCACCGGCTCGTCTTTCACGCCGAGGATCGACTCACACCAAGGTGGCACGTGGCACAGCCCTGTGGGAAAGCCTCGTGGGAAAGCCTCGAGGGACAGCCTCGAGGGAAAGCCACAGATCCCTTGATCCACGTGACAGGAAGCGTGACACTACTGCTGCAGCTCGGGAGGAAAGCGCACGTGCATGCCCCCACTCGAGACGAGGCCTGACTCCCCTGGGGAGACTCAGAAGCACCCCAAGATCCATGGCAACACTGGAGAGGAATCCTCAGGTTCCGGCCCCGACTCCACACAAGGACTGAGGCCCCGGCATGGACGGGAGAGGAATCCCGAGAGGTCCCCTAGCAACTCGCATGGGGACTGGCCTTTCCTGAGGCCACCAGAGCGGGTCCCTGAGGTCCCCGTCGTAACTCGAGAAGACCTGCCGCAACTCGAGAAAATCCAGGAGGTTCTCCCCTCCAGGTTAGATGAGGCCCATTTCCGCTGAGGCGTCTCGAGGCTGATCACACCTCACCTCTGGAACTTCGAAAGGGTCCTTCACACCCTTGGTGCAAATCAAGAAGTTCCCCGACATACCCGTCTCCACTCGAGAGGAATCAGGAGGGTTCCGCCCACATCCAGAGGAGCCCCGTTTCTGCCTCGTAGCTCGAGATGAGGGATCCTTTCCCTGATTCGTCGGGAAAGAGTTCCCGGCCTTCCCGTCGCATCTCAAGAGGAGGCCCTCTCAACAGGAACGGCGAGAGGAACTCCAGGGTCGTGCCACCATTCCAAGAGTCCCCCAGATGTCTCAGTCCATTCCAGAGGAACCTCTTTTCCCTTCACCGGCTCGTCTTTCACGCCGAGGATCGACTCACACCAAGGTGGCACGTGGCACAGCCCTGTGGGAAAGCCTCGTGGGAAAGCCTCGAGGGACAGCCTCGAGGGAAAGCCACAGATCCCTTGATCCACGTGACAGGAAGCGTGACACTACTGCTGCAGCTCGGGAGGAAAGCGCACGTGCATGCCCCCACTCGAGACGAGGCCTGACTCCCCTGGGGAGACTCAGAAGCACTCCAAGATCCATGGCAACACTGGAGAGGAATCCTCAGGTTCCCGCCCCGACTCCACACAAGGACTGAGGCCCCGGCATGGACGGGAGAGGAATCCCGAGAGGTCCCCTAGCAACTCGCATGGGGACTGGCCTTTCCTGAGGCCACCAGAGCGGGTCCCTGAGGTCCCCGTCGTAACTCGAGAAGACCTGCCACAACTCGAGAAAATCCAGGAGGTTCTCCCCTCCAGGCGAGATGAGGCCCATTTCCGCTGAGGCGTCTCGAGGCTGATCACACCTCACCTCTGGAACTTCGAAAGGGTCCTTCACACCCTTGGTGCAAATCAAGAAGTTCCCCGACCTAGCCGTCTCCACTCGAGAGGAATCACGAGGGTCCCGCCCACATCCAGAGGAGCCCCGTTTCCGCCTCGTAGCTCGAGATGAGGGATCCTTTCCCTGCTTCGTCGGGAAAGAGTTCCCGGCGTTCCCGTCGCATCTCAAGAGGAGGCCCTCTCAACAGGAACGGCGAGAGGAACTCCAGGGTCGTGCCACCATTCCAAGAGTCCCCCAGATGTCTCAGTCCATTCCAGAGGAACCTCTTTTCCCTTCACCGGCTCGTCTTTCACGCCGAGGATCGACTCACACCAAGGTGGCACGTGGCACAGCCCTGTGGGAAAGCCTCGTGGGAAAGCCTCGAGGGAAAGCCTCGAGGGAAAGCCACAGATCCCTTGATCCACGTGACAGGAAGCGTGACACTACTGCTGCAGCTCGGGAGGAAAGCGCACGTGCATGCCCCCACTCGAGACGAGGCCTGACTCCCCTGGGGAGACTCAGAAGCACCCCAAGATCCATGGCAACACTGGAGAGGAATCCTCAGGTTCCGGCCCCGACTCCACACAAGGACTGAGGCCCCGGCATGGACGGGAGAGGAATCCCGAGATGTCCCCTAGCAACTCGCATGGGGACTGGCCTTTCCTGAGGCCACCAGAGCGGGTCCCTGAGGTCCCCGTCGTAACTCGAGAAGACCTGCTGCAACTCGAGAAAATCCAGGAGGTTCTCCCCTCCAGGCGAGATGAGGCCCGTTTCCGCTGAGGCGTCACGAGGCTGATCACACCTCACCTCTGGAACTTCGAAAGGGTCCTTCACACCCTTGGTGCAAATCAAGAAGTTCCCCGACATACCCGTCTCCACTCGAGAGGAATCACGAGGGTCCCGCCCACATCCAGAGGAGCCCCGTTTCCGCCTCGTAGCTCGAGATGAGGGATCCTTTCCCTGCTTCGTCGGGAAAGAGTTCCCGGCGTTCCCGTCGCATCTCAAGAGGAGGCCCTCTCAACAGGAACGGCGAGAGGAACTCCAGGGTCGTGCCACCATTCCAAGAGTCCCCCAGATGTCTCAGTCCATTCCAGAGGAACCTCTTTTCCCTTCACCGGCTCGTCTTTCACGCCGAGGATCGACTCACACCAAGGTGGCACGTGGCACAGCCCTGTGGGAAAGCCTCGTGGGAAAGCCTCGAGGGACAGCCTCGAGGGAAAGCCACAGATCCCTTGATCCACGTGACAGGAAGCGTGACACTACTGCTGCAGCTCGGGAGGAAAGCGCACGTGCATGCCCCCACTCGAGACGAGGCCTGACTCCCCTGGGGAGACTCAGAAGCACCCCAAGATCCATGGCAACACTGGAGAGGAATCCTCAGGTTCCGGCCCCGACTCCACACAAGGACTGAGGCCCCGGCATGGACGGGAGAGGAATCCCGAGAGGTCCCCTAGCAACTCGCATGGGGACTGGCCTTTCCTGAGGCCACCAGAGCGGGTCCCTGAGGTCCCCGTCGTAACTCGAGAAGACCTGCCGCAACTCGAGAAAATCCAGGAGGTTCTCCCCTCCAGGCGAGATGAGGCCCATTTCCGCTGAGGCGTCTCGAGGCTGATCACACCTCACCTCTGGAACTTCGAAAGGGTCCTTCACACCCTTGGTGCAAATCAAGAAGTTCCCCGACATAGCCGTCTCCACTCGAGAGGAATCACGAGAGTCCCGCCCACATCCAGAGGAGCCCCGTTTCCGCCTCGTAGCTCGAGATGAGGGATCCTTTCCCTGCTTCGTCGGGAAAGAGTTCCCGGCGTTCCCGTCGCATCTCAAGAGGAGGCCCTCTCAACAGGAACGGCGAGAGGAACTCCAGGGTCGTCCCACCATTCCAAGAGTCCCCCAGATGTCTCAGTCCATTCCAGAGGAACCTCTTTTCCCTTCACCGGCTCGTCTTTCACGCCGAGGATCGACTCACACCAAGGTGGCACGTGGCACAGCCCTGTGGGAAAGCCTCGTGGGAAAGCCTCGAGGGAAAGCCTCGAGGGAAAGCCACAGATCCCTTGATCCACGTGACAGGAAGCGTGACACTACTGCTGCAGCTCGGGAGGAAAGCGCACGTGCATGCCCCAAATCGAGACGAGGCCTGACTCCCCTGGGGAGACTCAGAAGCACCCCAGGATCCATGGCAACACTGGAGAGGAATCCTCAGGTTCCGGCCCCGACTCCACACAAGGACTGAGGCCCCGGCATGGACGGGAGAGGAATCCCGAGAGGTCCCCTAGCAACTCGCATGGGGACTGGCCTTTCCTGAGGCCACCAGAGCGGGTCCCTGAGGTCCCCGTCGTAACTCGAGAAGACCTGCCGCAACTGGAGAAAATCCAGGAGGTTCTCCCCTCCAGGCGAGATGAGGCCCCTTTCCGCTGAGGCGTCTCGAGGCTGATCACACCTCCCCTCTGGAACTTCGAAAGGGTCCTTCACACCCTTGGTGCAAATCAAGAAGTTCCCCGACATACCCGTCTCCACTCGAGAGGAATCACGAGGGTCCCGCCCACATCCTGAGGAGCCCCGTTTCCGCCTCGTAGCTCGAGAAGAGGGATCCTTTCCCTGCTTCGTCGGGAAAGAGTTCCCGGCCTTCCCGTCGCATCTCAAGAGGAGGCCCTCTCTACAGGAACGGCGAGAGGAACTCCAGGGTCGTGCCACCATTCCAAGAGTCCCCCAGATGTCTCAGTCCATTCCAGAGGAACCTCTTTTCCCTTCACCGGCTCGTCTTTCACACCGAGGATCGACTCACACCAAGGTGGCACGTGGCACAGCCCTGTGGGAAAGCCTCGTGGGAAAGCCTCGAGGGACAGCCTCGAGGGAAAGCCACAGATCCCTTGATCCACGTGACAGGAAGCGTGACACTACTGCTGCAGCTCGGGAGGAAAGCGAACGTGCATGCCCCCACTCGAGACGAGGCCTGACTCCCCTGGGGAGACTCAGAAGCACCCCAAGATCCATGGCAACACTGGAGAGGAATCCTCAGGTTCCGGCCCCGACTCCACACAAGGACTGAGGCCCCGGCATGGACGGGAGAGGAATCCCGAGAGGTCCCCTAGCAACTCGCATGGGGACTGGCCTTTCTGAGGCCACCAGAGCGGGTCCCTGAGGTCCCCGTCGTAACTCGAGAAGACCTGCCACAACTCGAGAAAATCCAGGAGGTTCTCCCCTCCAGGCGAGATGAGGCCCATTTCCGCTGAGGCGTCTCTAGGCTGATCACACCTCACCTCTGGAACTTCGAAAGGGTCCTTCACACCCTTGGTGCAAATCAAGAAGTTCCCCGACCTAGCCGTCTCCACTCGAGAGGAATCACGAGAGTCCCGCCCACATCCAGAGGAGCCCCGTTTCCGCCTCGTAGCTCGAGATGAGGGATCCTTTCCCTGCTTCGTCGGGAAAGAGTTCCCGGCGTTCCCGTCGCATCTCAAGAGGAGGCCCTCTCAACAGGAACGGCGAGAGGAACTCCAGGGTCGTGCCACCATTCCAACAGTCCCCCAGATGTCTCAGTCCATTCCAGAGGAACCTCTTTTCCCTTCACCGGCTCGTCTTTCACGCCGAGGATCGACTCACACCAAGGTGGCACGTGGCACAGCCCTGTGGGAAAGCCTCGTGGGAAAGCCTCGAGGGAAAGCCTCGAGGGAAAGCCACAGATCCCTTGATCCACGTGACAGGAAGCGTGACACTACTGCTGCAGCTCGTGAGGAAAGCGCACGTGCATGCCCCCACTCGAGAGGAGGCCTGACTCCCCTGGGAAGACTCAGAAGCACCCCAAGATCCATGGCAACAGTGGAGAGGAATCCTCAGGTTCCGGCACCGACTCCACACAAGGACTGAGGCCCCGGCATGGACGGGAGAGGAATCCCGAGAGGTCCCCTAGCAACTCGCATGGGGACTGGCCTTTCCTGAGGCCACCAGAGCGGGTCCCTGAGGTCCCCGTCGTAACTCGAGAAGACCTGCCGCAACTCGAGAAAATCCAGGAGGTTCTCCCCTCCAGGCGAGATGAGGCCCGTTTCCGCTGAGGCGTCACGAGGCTGATCACACCTCACCTCTGGAACTTCGAAAGGGTCCTTCACACCCTTGGTGCAAATCAAGAAGTTCCCCGACATACCCTTCTCCACTCGAGAGGAATCACGAGGGTCCCGCCCACACCCAGAGGAGCCACGTTTCCGCCTCGTAGCTCGAGATGAGGGATCCTTTCCCTGCTTCGTCGGGAAAGAGTTCCCGGCGTTCCCGTCGCATCTCAAGAGGAGGCCCTCTCAACAGGAACGGCGAGAGGAACTCCAGGGTCGTGCCACCATTCCAAGAGTCCCCCAGATGTCTCAGTCCATTCCAGAGGAACCTCTTTTCCCTTCACCGGCTCGTCTTTCACGCCGAGGATCGACTCACACCAAGGTGGCACGTGGCACAGCCCTGTGGGAAAGCCTCGTGGGAAAGCCTCGAGGGACAGCCTCGAGGGAAAGCCACAGATCCCTTGATACACGTGACAGGAAGCGTGACACTACTGCTGCAGCTCGGGAGGAAAGCGCACGTGCATGCCCCCACTCGAGACGAGGCCTGACTCCCCTGGGGAGACTCAGAAGCACCCCAAGAACCATGGCAACACTGGAGAGGAATCCTCAGGTTCCGGCCCCGACTCCACACAAGGACTGAGGCCCCGGCATGGACGGGAGAGGAATCCCGAGAGGTCCCCTAGCAACTCGCATTGGGACTGGCCTTTCCTGAGGCCACCAGAGCGGGTCCCTGAGGTCCCCATCGTAACTCGAGAAGACCTGCCACAACTCGAGAAAATCCAGGAGGTTCTCCCCTCCAGGCGAGATGAGGCCCATTTCCGCTGAGGCGTCTCGAGGCTGATCACACCTCACCTCTGGAACTTCGAAAGGGTCCTTCACACCCTTGGTGCAAATCAAGAAGTTCCCCGACATACCCGTCTCCACTCGAGAGGAATCACGAGAGTCCTGCCCACATCCAGAGGAGCCCCGTTTCCGCCTCGTAGCTCGAGATGAGGGATCCTTTCCCTGCTTCGTCGGGAAAGAGTTCCCGGCGTTCCCGTCGCATCTCAAGAGGAGGCCCTCTCAACAGGAACGGCGAGAGGAACTCCAGGGTCGTGCCACCATTCCAAGAGTCCCCCAGATGTCTCAGTCCATTCCAGAGGAACCTCTTTTCCCTTCACCGGCTCGTCTTTCACGCCGAGGATCGACTCACACCAAGGTGGCACGTGGCACAGCCCTGTGGGAAAGCCTCGTGGGAAAGCCTCGAGGGACAGCCTCGAGGGAAAGCCACAGATCCCTTGATCCACGTGACAGGAAGCGTGACACTACTGCTGCAGCTCGGGAGGAAAGCGCACGTGCATGCCCCCACTCGAGACGAGGCCTGACTCCCCTGGGGAGACTCAGAAGCACCCCAAGTTCCATGGCAACACTGGAGAGGAATCCTCAGGTTCCGGCCCCCGAATCCACACAAGGACTGAGGCCCCGGCATGGACGGGAGAGGAATCCCGAGAGGTCCCCTAGCAACTCGCATTGGGACTGGCCTTTCCTGAGGCCACCAGAGCGGGTCGCTGAGGTCCCCGTCGTAACTCGAGAAGACCTGCCACAACTCGAGAAAATCCAGGAGGTTCTCCCCTCCAGGCGAGATGAGGCCCATTTCCGCTGAGGCGTCTCTAGGCTGATCACACCTCACCTCTGGAACTTCGAAAGGGTCCTTCACACCCTTGGTGCAAATCAAGAAGTTCCCCGACATACCCGTCTCCACTCGAGAGGAATCACGAGAGTCCCGCCCACATCCAGAGGAGCCCCGTTTCCGCCTCGTAGCTCGAGATGAGGGATCCTTTCCCTGCTTCGTCGGGAAAGAGTTCCCGGCGTTCCCGTCGCATCTCAAGAGGAGGCCCTCTCAACAGGAACGGCGAGAGGAACTCCAGGGTCGTGCCACCATTCCAAGAGTCCCCCAGATGTCTCAGTCCATTCCAGAGGAACCTCTTTTCCCTTCACCGGCTCGTCTTTCACGCCGAGGATCGACTCACACCAAGGTGGCACGTGGCACAGCCCTGTGGGAAAGCCTCGTGGGAAAGCCTCGAGGGACAGCCTCGAGGGAAAGCCACAGATCCCTTGATCCACGTGACAGGAAGCGTGACACTACTGCTGCAGCTCGGGAGGAAAGCGCACGTGCATGCCCCCACTCGAGACGAGGCCTGACTCCCCTGGGAGACTCAGAAGCACCCCAAGATCCATGGCAACACTGGAGAGGAATCCTCAGGTTCCGGCCCCGACTCCACACAAGGACTGAGGCCCCGGCATGGACGGGAGAGGAATCCCGAGAGGTCCCCTAGCAACTCGCATGGGGACTGGCCTTTCCTGAGGCCACCAGAGCGGGTCCCTGAGGTCCCCGTCGTAACTCGAGAAGACCTGCCGCAACTCGAGAAAATCCAGGAGGTTCTCCCCTCCAGGCGAGATGAGGCCCATTTCCGCTGAGGCGTCTCGAGGCTGATCACACCTCACCTCTGGAACTTCGAAAGGGTCCTTCACACCCTTGGTGCAAATCAAGAAGTTCCCCGACATACCCTTCTCCACTCGAGAGGAATCACGAGGGTCCCGCCCACACCCAGAGGAGCCACGTTTCCGCCTCGTAGCTCGAGATGAGGGATCCTTTCCCTGCTTCGTCGGGAAAGAGTTCCCGGCGTTCCCGTCGCATCTCAAGAGGAGGCCCTCTCAACAGGAACGGCGAGAGGAACTCCAGGGTCGTGCCACCATTCCAAGAGTCCCCCAGATGTCTCAGTCCATTCCAGAGGAACCTCTTTTCCCTTCACCGGCTCGTCTTTCACGCCGAGGATCGACTCACACCAAGGTGGCACGTGGCACAGCCCTGTGGGAAAGCCTCGTGGGGAAAGCCTCGAGGGACAGCCTCGAGGGAAAGCCACAGATCCCTTGATACACGTGACAGGAAGCGTGACACTACTGCTGCAGCTCGGGAGGAAAGCGCACGTGCATGCCCCCACTCGAGACGAGGCCTGACTCCCCTGGGGAGACTCAGAAGCACCCCAAGAACCATGGCAACACTGGAGAGGAATCCTCAGGTTCCGGCCCCGACTCCACACAAGGACTGAGGCCCCGGCATGGACGGGAGAGGAATCCCGAGAGGTCCCCTAGCAACTCGCATTGGGACTGGCCTTTCCTGAGGCCACCAGAGCGGGTCCCTGAGGTCCCCATCGTAACTCGAGAAGACCTGCCACAACTCGAGAAAATCCAGGAGGTTCTCCCCTCCAGGCGAGATGAGGCCCATTTCCGCTGAGGCGTCTCGAGGCTGATCACACCTCACCTCTGGAACTTCGAAAGGGTCCTTCACACCCTTGGTGCAAATCAAGAAGTTCCCCGACATACCCGTCTCCACTCGAGAGGAATCACGAGAGTCCTGCCCACATCCAGAGGAGCCCCGTTTCCGCCTCGTAGCTCGAGATGAGGGATCCTTTCCCTGCTTCGTCGGGAAAGAGTTCCCGGCGTTCCCGTCGCATCTCAAGAGGAGGCCCTCTCAACAGGAACGGCGAGAGGAACTCCAGGGTCGTGCCACCATTCCAAGAGTCCCCCAGATGTCTCAGTCCATTCCAGAGGAACCTCTTTTCCCTTCACCGGCTCGTCTTTCACGCCGAGGATCGACTCACACCAAGGTGGCACGTGGCACAGCCCTGTGGGAAAGCCTCGTGGGAAAGCCTCGAGGGACAGCCTCGAGGGAAAGCCACAGATCCCTTGATCCACGTGACAGGAAGCGTGACACTACTGCTGCAGCTCGGGAGGAAAGCGCACGTGCATGCCCCCACTCGAGACGAGGCCTGACTCCCCTGGGGAGACTCAGAAGCACCCCAAGTTCCATGGCAACACTGGAGAGGAATCCTCAGGTTCCGGCCCCGAATCCACACAAGGACTGAGGCCCCGGCATGGACGGGAGAGGAATCCCGAGAGGTCCCCTAGCAACTCGCATTGGGACTGGCCTTTCCTGAGGCCACCAGAGCGGGTCGCTGAGGTCCCCGTCGTAACTCGAGAAGACCTGCCACAACTCGAGAAAATCCAGGAGGTTCTCCCCTCCAGGCGAGATGAGGCCCATTTCCGCTGAGGCATCTCTAGGCTGATCACACCTCACCTCTGGAACTTCGAAAGGGTCCTTCACACCCTTGGTGCAAATCAAGAAGTTCCCCGACATACCCGTCTCCACTCGAGAGGAATCACGAGAGTCCCGCCCACATCCAGAGGAGCCCCGTTTCCGCCTCGTAGCTCGAGATGAGGGATCCTTTCCCTGCTTCGTCGGGAAAGAGTTCCCGGCGTTCCCGTCGCATCTCAAGAGGAGGCCCTCTCAACAGGAACGGCGAGAGGAACTCCAGGGTCGTGCCACCATTCCAAGAGTCCCCCAGATGTCTCAGTCCATTCCAGAGGAAGCTCTTTTCCCTTCACCGGCTCGTCTTTCACGCCGAGGATCGACTCACACCAAGGTGGCACGTGGCACAGCCCTGTGGGAAAGCCTCGTGGGAAAGCCTCGAGGGACAGCCTCGAGGGAAAGCCACAGATCCCTTGATCCACGTGACAGGAAGCGTGACACTACTGCTGCAGCTCGGGAGGAAAGCGCACGTGCATGCCCCCACTCGAGACGAGGCCTGACTCCCCTGGGGAGACTCAGAAGCACCCCAAGATCCATGGCAACACTGGAGAGCAATCCTCAGGTTCCGGCCCCGACTCCACACAAGGACTGAGGCCCCGGCATGGACGGGAGAGGAATCCCGAGAGGTCCCCTAGCAACTCGCATTGGGACTGGCCTTTCCTGAGGCCACCAGAGCGGGTCCCTGAGGTCCCCGTCGTAACTCGAGAAGACCTGCCACAACTCGAGAAAATCCAGGAGGTTCTCCCCTCCAGGCGAGATGAGGCCCATTTCCGCTGAGGCGTCTCGAGGCTGATCACACCTCACCTCTGGAACTTCGAAAGGGTCCTTCACACCCTTGGTGCAAATCAAGAAGTTCCCCAACCTAGCCGTCTCCACTCGAGAGGAATCACGAGGGTCCCGCCCACATCCAGAGGAGCCCCGTTTCCGCCTCGTAGCTCGAGATGAGGGATCCTTTCCCTGCTTCGTCGGGAAAGAGTTCCCGGCGTTCCCGTCGCATCTCAAGAGGAGGCCCTCTCAACAGGAACGGCGAGAGGAACTCCAGGGTCGTGCCACCATTCCAAGAGTCCCCCAGATGTCTCAGTCCATTCCAGAGGAACCTCTTTTCCCTTCACCGGCTCGTCTTTCACGCCGAGGATCGACTCACACCAAGGTGGCACGTGGCACAGCCCTGTGGGAAAGCCTCTTGGGAAAACCTCGAGGGACAGCCTCGAGGGAAAGCCACAGATCCCTTGATCCACGTGACAGGAAGCGTGACACTTCTGCTGCAGCTCGGGAGGAAAGCGCACGTGCATGCCCCCACTCGAGACGAGGCCTGACTCCCCTGGGGAGACTCAGAAGCACCCCAAGATCCATGGCAACACTGGAGAGGAATCCTCAGGTTCCGGCCCCAACTCCACACAAGGACTTAGGCCCCGGCATGGACGGGAGAGGAATCCCGAGAGGTCCCCTAGCAACACGCATGGGGACTGGCCTTTCCTGAGGCCACCAGAGCGGTTCCCTGTGGTCCCCGTCGTAACTCGAGAAGACCTGCCGCAACTCGAGAAAATCTAGGAGGTTCTCCCCTCCAGGCGAGATGAGGCCCATTTCCGCTGAGGCGTCTCGAGGCTGATCACACCTCACCTCTGGAACTTCGAAAGGGTCCTTCACACCCTTGGTGCAAATCAAGAAGTTCCCCGACCTAGCCGTCTCCACTCGAGAGGAATCACGAGGGTCCCGCCCACATCCAGAGGAGCCCCGTTTCCGCCTCGTAGCTCGAGATGAGGGATCCTTTCCCTGCTTCGTCGGGAAAGAGTTCCCGGCGTTCCCGTCGCATCTCAAGAGGAGGCCCTCTCAACAGGAACGGCGAGAGGAACTCCAGGGTCGTGCCACCATTCCAAGAGTCCCCCAGATGTCTCAGTCCATTCCAGAGGAACCTCTTTTCCCTTCACCGGCTCGTCTTTCACGCCGAGGATCGACTCACACCAAGGTGGCACAAGGCACAGCCCTGTGGGAAAGCCTCGTGGGAAAGCCTCGAGGGACAGCCTCGAGGGAAAGCCACAGATCCCTTGATCCACGTGACAGGAAGCGTGACACTACTGCTGCAGCTCGGGAGGAAAGCGCACGTGCATGCCCCCACTCGAGACGAGGCCTGACTCCCCTGGGGAGACTCAGAAGCACCCCAAGATCCATGGCAACACTGGAGAGGAATCCACAAGTTCCGGCCCCGACTCCACACAAGGACTGAGGCCCCGGCATGGACGGGAGAGGAATCCCGAGCGGTCCCCTAGCAACTCGCATGGGGACTGGCCTTTCCTGAGGCCACCAGAGCGGGTCCCTGAGGTCCCCGTCGTAACTCGAGAAGACCTGCCGCAAGTCGAGAAAATCCAGGAGGTTCTCCCCTCCAGGCGAGATGAGGCCCATTTCTGCTGAGGCGTCTCGAGGCTGATCACACCTCACCTCTGGAACTTCGAAAGGGTCCTTCACACCCTTGGTGCAAATCACGAAGTTGCCCGACCTAGCCGTCTCCACTCGAGAGGAATCACGAGGGTCCCGCCCACATCCAGAGGAGCCCCGTTTCCGCCTCGTAGCTCGAGATGAGGGATCCTTTCCCTGCTTCGTCGGGAAAGAGTTCCCGGCGTTCCCGTCGCATCTCAAGAGGAGGCCCTCTCAACAGGAACGGCGAGAGGAACTCCAGGGTCGTGCCACCATTCCAAGAGTCCCCCAGATGTCTCAGTCCATTCCAGAGGAACCTCTTTTCCCTTCACCGGCTCGTCTTTCACGCCGAGGATCGACTCACACCAAGGTGGCACGTGGCACAGCCCTGTGGGAAAGCCTCGTGGGAAAGCCTCGAGGGACAGCCTCGAGGGAAAGCCACAGATCCCTTGATCCACGTGACAGGAAGCGTGACACTACTGCTGCAGCTCGGGAGGAAAGCGCACGTGCATGGCCCCACTCGAGACGAGGCCTGACTCCCCTGGGGAGACTCAGAAGCACCCCAAGATCCATGGCAACACTGGAGAGGAATCCTCAGGTTCCGGCCCCAACTCCACACAAGGACTTAGGCCCCGGCATGGACGGGAGAGGAATCCCGAGAGGTCCCCTAGCAACTCGCATGGGGACTGGCCTTTCCTGAGGCCACCAGAGCGGGTCCATGAGGTCCCCGTCGTAACTCGAGAAGACCTGCCGCAACTCGAGAAAATCCAGGAGGTTCTCCCCTCCAGGCGAGATGAGGCCCATTTCCGCTGAGGCGTCTCGAGGCTGATCACACCTCACCTCTGGAACTTCGAAAGGGTCCTTCACACCCTTGGTGCAAATCAAGAAGTTCCCCGACCTAGCCGTCTCCACTCGAGAGGAATCACGAGGGTCCCGCCCACATCCAGAGGAGCCCCGTTTCCGCCTCGTAGCTCGAGATGAGGGATCCTTTCCCTGCTTCGTCGGGAAAGAGTTCCCGCGCGTTCCCGTCGCATCTCAAGAGGAGGCCCTCTCAACAGGAACGGCGAGAGGAACTCCAGGGTCGTGCCACCATTCCAAGAGTCCCCCAGATGTCTCAGTCCATTCCAGAGGAACCTCTTTTCCCTTCACCGGCTCGTCTTTCACGCCGAGGATCGACTCACACCAAGGTGGCACGTGGCACAGCCCTGTGGGAAAGCCTCGTGGGAAAGCCTCGAGGGACAGCCTCGAGGGAAAGCCACAGATCCCTTGATCCACGTGACAGGAAGCGTGACACTACTGCTGCAGCTCGGGAGGAAAGCGCACGTGCATGCCCCCACTCGAGACGAGGCCTGACTCCCCTGGGGAGACTCAGAAGCACCCCAAGATCCATGGCAACACTGGAGAGGAATCCTCAGGTTCCGGCCCCGACTCCACACAAGGATTGAGGCCCTGGCATGGACGGGAGAGGAATCCCGAGCGGTCCCCTAGCAACACGCATGCGGACTGGCCTTTCCTGAGGCCACCAGAGCGGGTCCCTGAGGTCCCCGTCGTAACTCGAGAAGACCTGCCGCAACTCGAGAAAATCCAGGAGGTTCTCCCCTCCAGGCGAGATGAGGCCCATTTCCGCTGAGGCGTCTCGAGGCTGATCACACCTCAGCTCTGGAACTTCGAAAGGGTCCTTCACACCCTTGGTGCAAATCAAGAAGTTCCCCGACCTAGCCGTCTCCACTCGAGAGGAATCACGAGGGTCCCGCCCACATCCAGAGGAGCCCCGTTTCCGCCTCGTAGCTCGAGATGAGGGATCCTTTCCCTGCTTCGTCGGGAAAGAGTTCCCGGCGTTCCCGTCGCATCTCAAGAGGAGGCCCTCTCAACAGGAACGGCGAGAGGAACTCCAGGGTTGTGCCACCATTCCAAGAGTCCCCCAGATGTCTCAGTCCATTCCAGAGGAACCTCTTTTCCCTTCACCGGCTCGTCTTTCACGCCGAGGATCGACTCACACCAAGGTGGCACGTGGCACAGCCCTGTGGGAAAGCCTCGTGGGAAAGCCTCGAGGGACAGCCTCGACGGAAAGCCACAGATCCCTTGATCCACGTGACAGGAAGCGTGACACTACTGCTGCAGCTCGGGAGGAAAGCGCACGTGCATGCCCCCACTCGAGACGAGGCCTGACTCCCCTGGGGAGACTCAGAAGCACCCCAAGATCCATGGCAACACTGGAGAGGAATCCTCAGGTTCCGGCCCCGACTCCACACAAGGACTGAGGCCCCGGCATGGACGGGAGAGGAATCCCGAGCGGTCCCCTAGCAACACGCATGGGGACTGGCCTTTCCTGAGGCCACCAGAGCGGGTCCCTGAGGTCCCCGTCGTAACTCGAGAAGACCTGCCGCAACTCGAGAAAATCCAGGAGGTTCTCCCCTCCAGGCGAGATGAGGCCCATTTCCGCTGAGGCGTCTCGAGGCTGATCACACCTCACCTCTGGAACTTCGAAAGGGTCCTTCACACCCTTGGTGCAAATCCAGAAGTTCCCCGACCTACCCGTCTCCACTCGAGAGGAATCACGAGGGTCCCGCCCACATCCAGAGGAGCCCCGTTTCCGCCTCGTAGCTCGAGATGAGGGATCCTTTCCCTGCTTCGTCGGGAAAGAGTTCCCGGCGTTCCCGTCGCATCTCAAGAGGAGGCCCTCTCAACAGGAACGGCGAGAGGAACTCCAGGGTCATGCCACCATTCCAAGAGTCCCCCAGATGTCTCAGTCCATTCCAGAGGAACCTCTTTTCCCTTCACCGGCTCGTCTTTCACGCCGAGGATCGACTCACACCAAGGTGGCACGTGGCACAGCCCTGTGGGAAAGCCTCGTGGGAAAACCTCGAGGGACAGCCTCGAGGGAAAGCCACAGATCCCTTGATCCACGTGACAGGAAGCGTGACACTACTGCTGCAGCTCGGGAGGAAAGCGCACGTGCATGCCCCCACTCGAGACGAGGATTGACTCCCCTGGGGAGACTCAGAAGCACCCCAAGATCCATGGCAACACTGGAGAGGAATCCTCAGGTTCCGGCCCCGACTCCACACAAGGACTGAGGCCCCGGCATGGACGAGAGAGGAATCCCGAGCGGTCCCCTAGCAACTCGCATGGGGACTGGCCTTTCCTGAGGCCACCAGAGCGGGTCCCTGAGGTCCCCGTCGTAACTCGAGAAGACCTGCCGCAACTCGAGAAAATCCAGGAGGTTCTCCCCTCCAGGCGAGATGAGGCCCATTTCCGCTGAGGCGTCTCGAGGCTGATCACACCTCACCTCTGGAACTTCAAAACGGTCCTTCACACCCTTGGTGCAAATCAAGAAGTTCCCCGACCTAGCCGTCTCCACTCGAGAGGAATCACGAGGGTCCCGCCCACATCCAGAGGAGCCCCGTTTCCGCCTCGTAGCTCGAGATGAGGGATCCTTTCCCTGCTTCGTCGGGAAAGAGTTCCCAGCGTTCCCGTCGCATCTCAAGAGGAGGCCCTCTCAACAGGAACGGCGAGAGGAACTCCAGGGTCGTGCCACCATTCCAAGAGTCCCCCAGATGTCTCAGTCCATTCCAGAGGAACCTCTTTTCCCTTCACCGGCTCGTCTTTCACGCCGAGGATCGACTCACACCAAGGTGGCACGTGGCACAGCCCTGTGGGAAAGCCTTGTGGGAAAGCCTCGAGGGACAGCCTCGAGGGAAAGCCACAGATCCCTTGATCCACGTGACAGGAAGCGTGACACTACTGCTGCAGCTCGGGAGGAAAGCGCACGTGCATGCCCCCACTCGAGACGAGGCCTGACTCCCCTGGGGAGACTCAGAAGCACCCCAAGATCCATGGCAACACTGGAGAGGAATCCTCAGGTTCTGGCCCCAACTCCACACAAGGACTTAGGCCCCGGCATGGACGGGAGAGGAATCCCGAGAGGTCCCCTAGCAACACGCATGGGGACTGGCCTTTCCTGGGGCCACCAGAGCGGTTCCCTGTGGTCCCCGTCGTAACTCGAGAAGACCTGCCGCAACTCGAGAAAATCCAGGAGGTTCTCCCCTCCAGGCGAGATGAGGCCCATTTCCGCTGAGGCGTCTCGAGGCTGATCACACCTCACCTCTGGAACTTCGAAAGGGTCCTTCACACCCTTGGTGCAAATCAAGAAGTTCCCCGACCTAGCCGTCTCCACTCGAGAGGAATCACGAGGGTCCCGCCCACATCCAGAGGAGCCCCGTTTCCGCCTCGTAGCTCGAGATGAGGGATCCTTTCCCTGCTTCGTCGGGAAAGAGTTCCCGGCGTTCCCGTCGCATCTCAAGAGGAGGCCCTCTCAACAGGAACGGCGAGAGGAACTCCAGGGTCGTGCCACCATTCCAAGAGTCCCCCAGATGTCTCAGTCCATTCCAGAGGAACCTCTTTTCCCTTCACCGGCTCGTCTTTCACGCCGAGGATCGACTCACACCAAGGTGGCACGTGGCACAGCCCTGTGGGAAAGCCTCGTGGGAAAGCCTCGAGGGACAGCCTCGACGGAAAGCCACAGATCCCTTGATCCACGTGACAGGAAGCGTGACACTACTGCTGCAGCTCGGGAGGAAAGCGCACGTGCATGCCCCCACTCGAGACGAGGCCTGACTCCCCTGGGGAGACTCAGAAGCACCCCAAGATCCATGGCAACACTGGAGAGGAATCCTCAGGTTCCGGCCCCGACTCCACACAAGGACTGAGGCCCCGGCATGGACGGGAGAGGAATCCCGAGCGGTCCCCTAGCAACACGCATGGGGACTGGCCTTTCCTGAGGCCACCAGAGCGGGTCCCTGAGGTCCCCGTCGTAACTCGAGAAGACCTGCCGCAACTCGAGAAAATCCAGGAGGTTCTCCCCTCCAGGCGAGATGAGGCCCATTTCCGCTGAGGCGTCTCGAGGCTGATCACACCTCACCTCTGGAACTTCGAAAGGGTCCTTCACACCCTTGGTGCAAATCAAGAAGTTCCCCGACCTAGCCGTCTCCACTCGAGAGGAATCACGAGGGTCCCGCCCACATCCAGAGGAGCCCCGTTTCCGCCTCGTAGCTCGAGATGAGGGATCCTTTCCCTGCTTCGTCGGGAAAGAGTTCCCGGCGTTCCCGTCGCATCTCAAGAGGAGGCCCTCTCAACAGGAACGGCAAGAGGAACTCCAGGGTCGTGCCACCATTCCAAGAGTCCCCCAGATGTCTCAGTCCATTCCAGAGGAACCTCTTTTCCCTTCACCGGCTCGTCTTTCACGCCGAGGATCGACTCACACCAAGGTGGCACGTGGCACAGCCCTGTGGGAAAGCCTCGTGGGAAAACCTCGAGGGACAGCCTCGAGGGAAAGCCACAGATCCCTTGATCCACGTGACAGGAAGCGTGACACTTCTGCTGCAGCTCGGGAGGAAAGCGCACGTGCATGCCCCCACTCGAGACGAGGATTGACTCCCCTGGGGAGACTCAGAAGCACCCCAAGATCCATGGCAACACTGGAGAGGAATCCTCAGGTTCCGGCCCCGACTCCACACAAGGACTGAGGCCCCGGCATGGACGAGAGAGGAATCCCGAGCAGTCCCCTAGCAACTCGCATGGGGACTGGCCTTTCCTGAGGCCACCAGAGCGGGTCCCTGAGGTCCCCGTCGTAACTCGAGAAGACCTGCCGCAACTCGAGAAAATCCAGGAGGTTCTCCCCTCCAGGCGAGATGAGGCCCATTTCCGCTGAGGCGTCTCGAGGCTGATCACACCTCACCTCTGGAACTTCAAAACGGTCCTTCACACCCTTGGTGCAAATCAAGAAGTTCCCCGACCTAGCCGTCTCCACTCGAGAGGAATCACGAGGGTCCCGCCCACATCCAGAGGAGCCCCGTTTCCGCCTCGTAGCTCGAGATGAGGGATCCTTTCCCTGCTTCGTCGGGAAAGAGTTCCCAGCGTTCCCGTCGCATCTCAAGAGGAGGCCCTCTCAACAGGAACGGCGAGAGGAACTCCAGGGTCGTGCCACCATTCCAAGAGTCCCCCAGATGTCTCAGTCCATTCCAGAGGAACCTCTTTTCCCTTCACCGGCTCGTCTTTCACGCCGAGGATCGACTCACACCAAGGTGGCACGTGGCACAGCCCTGTGGGAAAGCCTTGTGGGAAAGCCTCGAGGGACAGCCTCGAGGGAAAGCCACAGATCCCTTGATCCACGTGACAGGAAGCGTGACACTACTGCTGCAGCTCGGGAGGAAAGCGCACGTGCATGCCCCCACTCGAGACGAGGCCTGACTCCCCTGGGGAGACTCAGAAGCACCCCAAGATCCATGGCAACACTGGAGAGGAATCCTCAGGTTCTGGCCCCAACTCCACACAAGGACTTAGGCCCCGGCATGGACGGGAGAGGAATCCCGAGAGGTCCCCTAGCAACACGCATGGGGACTGGCCTTTCCTGGGGCCACCAGAGCGGTTCCCTGTGGTCCCCGTCGTAACTCGAGAAGACCTGCCGCAACTCGAGAAAATCCAGGAGGTTCTCCCCTCCAGGCGAGATGAGGCCCATTTCCGCTGAGGCGTCTCGAGGCTGATCACACCTCACCTCTGGAACTTCGAAAGGGTCCTTCACACCCTTGGTGCAAATCAAGAAGTTCCCCGACCTAGCCGTCTCCACTCGAGAGGAATCACGAGGGTCCCGCCCACATCCAGAGGAGCCCCGTTTCCGCCTCGTAGCTCGAGATGAGGGATCCTTTCCCTGCTTCGTCGGGAAAGAGTTCCCGGCGTTCCCGTCGCATCTCAAGAGGAGGCCCTCTCAACAGGAACGGCGAGAGGAACTCCAGGGTCGTGCCACCATTCCAAGAGTCCCCCAGATGTCTCAGTCCATTCCAGAGGAACCTCTTTTCCCTTCACCGGCTCGTCTTTCACGCCGAGGATCGACTCACACCAAGGTGGCACGTGGCACAGCCCTGTGGGAAAGCCTCGTGGGAAAGCCTCGAGGGACAGCCTCGACGGAAAGCCACAGATCCCTTGATCCACGTGACAGGAAGCGTGACACTACTGCTGCAGCTCGGGAGGAAAGCGCACGTGCATGCCCCCACTCGAGACGAGGCCTGACTCCCCTGGGGAGACTCAGAAGCACCCCAAGATCCATGGCAACACTGGAGAGGAATCCTCAGGTTCCGGCCCCGACTCCACACAAGGACTGAGGCCCCGGCATGGACGGGAGAGGAATCCCGAGCGGTCCCCTAGCAACACGCATGGGGACTGGCCTTTCCTGAGGCCACCAGAGCGGGTCCCTGAGGTCCCCGTCGTAACTCGAGAAGACCTGCCGCAACTCGAGAAAATCCAGGAGGTTCTCCCCTCCAGGCGAGATGAGGCCCATTTCCGCTGAGGCGTCTCGAGGCTGATCACACCTCACCTCTGGAACTTCGAAAGGGTCCTTCACACCCTTGGTGCAAATCAAGAAGTTCCCCGACCTAGCCGTCTCCACTCGAGAGGAATCACGAGGGTCCCGCCCACATCCAGAGGAGCCCCGTTTCCGCCTCGTAGCTCGAGATGAGGGATCCTTTCCCTGCTTCGTCGGGAAAGAGTTCCCGGCGTTCCCGTCGCATCTCAAGAGGAGGCCCTCTCAACAGGAACGGCAAGAGGAACTCCAGGGTCGTGCCACCATTCCAAGAGTCCCCCAGATGTCTCAGTCCATTCCAGAGGAACCTCTTTTCCCTTCACCGGCTCGTCTTTCACGCCGAGGATCGACTCACACCAAGGTGGCACGTGGCACAGCCCTGTGGGAAAGCCTCGTGGGAAAACCTCGAGGGACAGCCTCGAGGGAAAGCCACAGATCCCTTGATCCACGTGACAGGAAGCGTGACACTTCTGCTGCAGCTCGGGAGGAAAGCGCACGTGCATGCCCCCACTCGAGACGAGGATTGACTCCCCTGGGGAGACTCAGAAGCACCCCAAGATCCATGGCAACACTGGAGAGGAATCCTCAGGTTCCGGCCCCGATTCCACACAAGGACTGAGGCCCCGGCATGGACGAGAGAGGAATCCCGAGCGGTCCCCTAGCAACTCGCATGGGGACTGGCCTTTCCTGAGGCCACCAGAGCGGGTCCCTGAGGTCCCCGTCGTAACTCGAGAAGACCTGCCGCAACTCGAGAAAATCCAGGAGGTTCTCCCCTCCAGGCGAGATGAGGCCCATTTCCGCTGAGGCGTCTCGAGGCTGATCACACCTCACCTCTGGAACTTCAAAACGGTCCTTCACACCCTTGGTGCAAATCAAGAAGTTCCCCGACCTAGCCGTCTCCACTCGAGAGGAATCACGAGGGTCCCGCCCACATCCAGTGGAGCCCCGTTTCCGCCTCGTAGCTCGAGATGAGGGATCCTTTCCCTGCTTCGTCGGGAAAGAGTTCCCAGCGTTCCCGTCGCATCTCAAGAGGAGGCCCTCTCAACAGAACGGCGAGAGGAACTCCAGGGTCGTGCCACCATTCCAAGAGTCCCCCAGATGTCTCAGTCCATTCCAGAGGAACCTCTTTTCCCTTCACCGGCTCGTCTTTCACGCCGAGGATCGACTCACACCAAGGTGGCACGTGGCACAGCCCTGTGGGAAAGCCTTGTGGGAAAGCCTCGAGGGACAGCCTCGAGGGAAAGCCACAGATCCCTTGATCCACGTGACAGGAAGCGTGACACTACTGCTGCAGCTCGGGAGGAAAGCGCACGTGCATGCCCCCACTCGAGACGAGGCCTGACTCCCCTGGGGAGACTCAGAAGCACCCCAAGATCCATGGCAACACTGGAGAGGAATCCTCAGGTTCTGGCCCCAACTCCACACAAGGACTTAGGCCCCGGCATGGACGGGAGAGGAATCCCGAGAGGTCCCCTAGCAACACGCATGGGGACTGGCCTTTCCTGGGGCCACCAGAGCGGTTCCCTGTGGTCCCCGTCGTAACTCGAGAAGACCTGCCGCAACTCGAGAAAATCCAGGAGGTTCTCCCCTCCAGGCGAGATGAGGCCCATTTCCGCTGAGGCGTCTCGAGGCTGATCACACCTCACCTCTGGAACTTCGAAAGGGTCCTTCACACCCTTGGTGCAAATCAAGAAGTTCCCCGACCTAGCCGTCTCCACTCGAGAGGAATCACGAGGGTCCCGCCCACATCCAGAGGAGCCCCGTTTCCGCCTCGTAGCTCGAGATGAGGGATCCTTTCCCTGCTTCGTCGGGAAAGAGTTCCCGGCGTTCCCGTCGCATCTCAAGAGGAGGCCCTCTCAACAGGAACGGCGAGAGGAACTCCAGGGTCGTGCCACCATTCCAAGAGTCCCCCAGATGTCTCAGTCCATTCCAGAGGAACCTCTTTTCCCTTCACCGGCTCGTCTTTCACGCCGAGGATCGACTCACACCAAGGTGGCACGTGGCACAGCCCTGTGGGAAAGCCTCGTGGGAAAGCCTCGAGGGACAGCCTCGAGGGAAAGCCACAGATCCCTTGATCCACGTGACAGGAAGCGTGACACTACTGCTGCAGCTCGGGAGGAAAGCGCACGTGCATGCCCCCACTCGAGACGAGGATTGACTCCCCTGGGGAGACTCAGAAGCACCCCAAGATCCATGGCAACACTGGAGAGGAATCCTCAGGGTCCGGCCCC
The DNA here is from genome assembly GCF_023091745.1 of Budorcas taxicolor. NCBI lineage: Eukaryota > Metazoa > Chordata > Mammalia > Artiodactyla > Bovidae > Budorcas > Budorcas taxicolor. The sequence continues at coordinate 49,679 of NW_026292639.1, forward strand.
GACTCCACACAAGGACTGAGGCCCCGGCATGGACGGGAGAGGAATCCCGAGCGGTCCCCTAGCAACTCGCATGGGGACTGGCCTTTCCTGAGGCCACCAGAGCGGATCCCTGAGGTCCCCGTCGTAACTCGAGAAGACCTGCCGCAACTCGAGAAAATCCAGGAGGTTCTCCCCTCCAGGCGAGATGAGGCCCATTTCCGCTGAGGCGTCTCGAGGCTGATCACACCTCACCTCTGGAACTTCGAAACGGTCCTTCACACCCTTGGTGCAAATCGAGAAGTTCCCCGACCTAGCCGTCTCCACTCGAGAGGAATCACGAGGTTCCCGCCCACATCCAGAGGAGCCCCGTTTCCGCCTCGTAGCTCGAGATGAGGGATCCTTTCCCTGCTTCGTCGGGAAAGAGTTCCCAGCGTTCCCGTCGCATCTCAAGAGGAGGCCCTCTCAACAGGAACGGCGAGAGGAACTCCAGGTCGTGCCACAATTCCAAGAGTCCCCCAGATGTCTCAGTCCATTCCAGAGGAACCTCTTTTCCTTCACCGGCTCGTCTTTCACGCCGAGGATCGACTCACACCAAGGTGGCACGTGGCACAGCCCTGTGGGAAAGCCTCGTGGGAAAGCCTCGAGGGACAGCCTCGAGGGAAAGCCACAGATCCCTTGATCCACGTGACAGGAAGCGTGACACTACTGCTGCAGCTCGGGAGGAAAGCGCACGTGCATGCCCCCACTCGAGACGAGGCCTGACTCCCCTGGGGAGACTCAGAAGCACCCCAAGATCCATGGCAACACTGGAGAGGAATCCTCAGGTTCCGGCCCCGACTCCACACAAGGACTGAGGCCCCGGCATGGACGGGAGAGGAATCCCGAGAGGTCCCCTAGCAACTCGCATGGGGACTGGCCTTTCCTGAGGCCACCAGAGCGGATCTCTGAGGTCCCCGTCGTAACTCGAGAAGACCTGCCGCAACTCGAGAAAATCCAGGAGGTTCTCCCCTCCAGGCGAGATGAGGCCCATTTCCGCTGAGGCGTCTCGAGGCTGATCACACCTCACCTCTGGAACTTCGAAAGGGTCCTTCACACCCTTGGTGCAAATCAAGAAGTTCCCCGACCTAGCCGTCTCCACTCGAGAGGAATCACGAGGGTCCCGCCCACATACAGAGGAGCCCCGTTTCCGCCTCGTAGCTCGAGATGAGGGATCCTTTCCCTGCTTCGTCGGGAAAGTGTCCCCGGCGTTCCCGTCGCATCTCAAGAGGAGGCCCTCTCAACAGGAACGGCGAGAGGAACTCCAGGGTCGTGCCACCATTCCAAGAGTCCCCCAGATATCTCAGTCCATTCCAGAGGAACCTCTTTTCCCTTCACCGGCTCGTCTTTCACGCCGAGGATCGACTCACACCAAGGTGGCACGTGGCACAGCCCTGTGGGAAAGCCTCGTGGGAAAGCCTCGAGGGACAGCCTCGAGGGAAAGCCACAGATCCCTTGATCCACGTGACAGGAAGCGTGACACTTCTGCTGCAGCTCGGGAGGAAAGCGCACGTGCATGCCCCCACTCGAGACGAGGCCTGACTCCCCTGGGGAGACTCAGAAGCACCCCAAGATCCATGGCAACACTGGAGAGGAATCCTCAGGTTCCGGCCCCGACTCCACACAAGGACTGAGGCCCCGGCATGGACGGGAGAGGAATCCCGAGAGGTCCCCTAGCAACTCGCATGGGGGACTGGCCTTTCCTGAGGCCACCAGAGCGGATCCCTGAGGTCCCCGTCGTAACTCGAGAAGACCTGCCGCAACTCGAGAAAATCCAGGAGGTTCTCCCCTCCAGGCGAGATGAGGCCCATTTCCGCTGAGGCGTCTCGAGGCTGATCACACCTCACCTCTGGAACTTCGAAGGGTCCTTCACACCCTTGGTGCAAATCAAGAAGTTCCCCGACCTAGCCGTCTCCACTCGAGAGGAATCACGAGGTTCCCGCCCACATACAGAGGAGCCCCGTTTCCGCCTCGTAGCTCGAGATGAGGGATCCTTTCCCTGCTTCGTCGGGAAAGTGTCCCCGGCGTTCCCGTCGCATCTCAAGAGGAGGCCCTCTCAACAGGAACGGCGAGAGGAACTCCAGGGGTCGTGCCACCATTCCAAGAGTCCCCCAGATATCTCAGTCCATTCCAGAGGAACCTCTTTTCCCTTCACCGGCTCGTCTTTCACGCCGAGGATCGACTCACACCAAGGTGGCACGTGGCACAGCCCTGTGGGAAAGCCTCGTGGGAAAGCCTCGAGGGACAGCCTCGAGGGAAAGCCACAGATCCCTTGATCCACGTGACAGGAAGCGTGACACTTCTGCTGCAGCTCGGGAGGAAGCGCACGTGCATGCCCCCACTCGAGACGAGGCCTGACTCCCCTGGGGAGACTCAGAAGCACCCCAAGATCCATGGCAACACTGGAGAGGAATCCTCAGGTCCGGCCCCGACTCCACACAAGGACTGAGGCCCCGGCATGGACGGGAGAGGAATCCCGAGCGGTCCCCTAGCAACTCGCATGGGGACTGGCCTTTCCTGAGGCCACCAGAGCGGGTCCCTGAGGTCCCCGTCGTAACTCGAGAAGACCTGCCGCAACTCGAGAAAATCCAGGAGGTTCTCCCCTCCAGGCGAGATGAGGCCCATTTCCGCTGATTCGTCTCGAGGCTGATCACACCTCACCTCTGGAACTTCGAAACGGTCCTTCACACCCTTGGTGCAAATCAAGAAGTTCCCCGACCTAGCCGTCTCCACTCGAGAGGAATCACGAGGGTCCCTGCCCACATCCAGAGGAGCCCCGTTTCCGCCTCGTAGCTCGAGATGAGGGATCCTTTCCCTGCTTCGTCGGGAAAGAGTTCCCGGCGTTCCCGTCGCATCTCAAGAGGAGGCCCTCTCAACAGGAACGGCGAGAGGAACTCCAGGGTCGTGCCACCATTCCAAGAGTCCCCCAGATGTCTCAGTCCATTCCAGAGGAACCTCTTTTCCCTTCACCGACTCGTCTTTCACGCCGAGGATCGACTCACACCAAGGTAGCACGTGGCACAGCCCTGTGGGAAAGCCTCGTGGGAAAGCCTCGAGGGACAGCCTCGAGGGAAAGCCACAGATCCCTTGACCACGTGACAGGAAGCGTGACACTACTGCTGCAGCTCGGGAGGAAAGCGCACGTGCATGCCCCCACTCGAGACGAGGCCTGACTTCCTTGGGGAGACTCAGAAGCACCCCAAGATCCATGGCAACACTGGAGAGCAATCCTCAGGTTCCGGCCCCGACTCCACACAAGGACTTAGGCCCCGGCATGGACGGGAGAGGAATCCCGAGAGGTCCCCTAGCAACTCGCATTGGGACTGGCCTTTCCTGAGGCCACCAGAGCGGGTCCCTGAGGTCCCCGTCGTAACTCGAGAAGACCTGCCGCAACTCGAGAAAATCCAGGAGGTTCTCCCCTCCAGGCGAGATGAGGCCCATTTCCACTGAGGCGTCTCGAGGCTGATCACACCTCACCTCTGGAACTTCGAAAGGGTCCTTCACACCCTTGGTGCAAATCCAGAAGTTCCCCGACCTAGCCGTCTCCACTCGATAGGAATCACGAGGGTCCCGCCCACATCCAGAGGAGCCCCGTTTCCGCCTCGTAGCTCGAGATGAGGGATCCTTTCCCTGCTTCGTCGGGAAAGAGTTCCCGGCGTTCCCGTCGCATCGCAAGAGGAGGCCCTCTCAACAGGAACGCGAGAGGAACTCCAGGGTCGTGCCACCATTCCAAGAGTCCCCCAGATGTCTCAGTCCATTCCAGAGGAACCCTCTTTACCCTTCACCGGCTCGTCTTTCACGCCGAGGATCGACTCACACCAAGGTGGCACGTGGCACAGCCCTGTGGGAAAGCCTCGTGGGAAAGCCTCGAGGGACAGCCTCGAGGGAAAGCCACAGATCCCTTGATCCACGTGACAGGAAGCGTGACACTTCTGCTGCAGCTCGGGAGGAAAGCGCACGTGCATGCCCCCACTCGAGACGAGGCCTGACTCCCCTGGGGAGACTCAGAAGCACCCCAAGATCCATGGCAACACTGGAGAGGAATCCTCAGGTTCCGGCCCCGACTCCACACAAGGACTGAGGCCCCGGCATGGACGGGAGAGGAATCCCGAGCGGTCCCCTAGCAACTCGCATGGGGACTGGCCTTTCCTGAGGCCACCAGAGCGGGTCCCTGAGGTCCCCGTCGTAACTCGAGAAGACCTGCCGCAACTCGAGAAAATCCAGGAGGTTCTCCCCTCCAGGCGAGATGAGGCCCATTTCCGCTGAGGCGTCTCGAGACTGATCACACCTCACCTCTGGAACTTCGAAAGGGTCCTTCACACCCTTGGTGCAAATCAAGAAGTTCCCCGACCTAGCCGTCTCCACTCGAGAGGAATCACGAGGGTCCCGCCCACATCCAGAGGAGCCCCGTTTCCGCCTCGTAGCTCGAGATGAGGGATCCTTTCCCTGCTTCGTCGGGAAAGAGTTCCCGGCGTTCCCGTCGCATCTCAAGAGGAGGCCCTCTCAACAGGAACGGCGAGAGGAACTCCAGGGTCGTGGCACCATTCAAGAGTCCCCCAGATGTCTCAGTCCATTCCAGAGGAACCTCTTTTCCCTTCACCGGCTCGTCTTTCACGCCGAGGATCGACTCACACCAAGGTGGCACGTGGCACAGCCCTGTGGGAAAGCCTCGTGGGAAAGCCTCGAGGGACAGCCTCGAGGGAAAGCCACAGATCCCTTGATCCACGTGACAGGAAGCGTGACACTACTGCTGCAGCTCGGGAGGAAAGCGCACGTGCATGCCCCCACTCGAGACGAGGCCTGACTCCCCTGGGGAGACTCAGAAGCACCCCAAGATCCATGGCAACACTGGAGAGGAATCCTCAGGTTCCGGCCCCGACTCCACACAAGGACTGAGGCCCCGGCATGGACGGGAGAGGAATCCCGAGAGGTCCCCTAGCAACTCGCATGCGGACTGGCCTTTCCTGAGGCCACCAGAGCGGGTCCCTGAGGTCCCCGTCGTAACTCGAGAAGACCTGCCGCAACTCGAGAAAATCCAGGAGGTTCTCCCCTCCAGGCGAGATGAGGCCCATTTCCGCTGAGGCGTCTCGAGGCTGATCACACCTCAACTCTGGAACTTCGAAAGGGTCCTTCACACCCTTGGTGCAAATCAAGAAGTTCCCCGACCTAGCCGTCTCCACTCGAGAGGAATCACGAGGGTCCCGCCCACATCCAGAGGAGCCCGTTTCCGCTCGTAGCTCGAGATGAGGGATCCTTTCCCTGCTTCGTTGGGAAAGAGTTCCCGGCGTTCCCGTCGCATCTCAAGAGGAGGCCCTCTCAACAGGAACGGCGAGAGGAACTCCAGGGTCGTGCCACCATTCCAAGAGTCCCCCAGATGTCTCAGTCCATTCCAGAGGAACCTCTTTTCCTTCACCGGCTCGTCTTTCACGCCGAGGATCGACTCACACCAAGGTGGCACGTGGCACAGCCCTGTGGGAAAGCTCGTGGGAAAGCCTCGAGGGACAGCCTCGAGGGAAAGCCACAGATCCCTTGATCCACGTGACAGGAAGCGTGACACTACTGCTGCAGCTCGGGAGGAAAGCGCACGTGCATGCCCCCACTCGAGACGAGGCCTGACTCCCCTGGGGAGACTCAGAAACACCCCAAGATCCATGGCAACACTGGAGAGGAATCCTCAGGTTCCGGCCCCGACTCCACACAAGGACTGAGGCCCGGCATGGACGGGAGAGGAATCCCGAAGGGTCCCCTACAACACGCATGGGGACTGGGCTTTCCTGAGGCCACCAGAGCGGGTCCCTGTGGTCCCCGTCGTAACTCGAGAAGACCTGCCGCAACTCGAGAAAATCCAGGAGGTTCTCCCCTCCAGGCGAGATGAGGCCCATTTCCGCTGAGGCGTCTCGAGGCTGATCACACCTCACCTCTGGAACTTCGAAAGGGTCCTTCACACCTTGGTGCAAATCAAGAAGTTCCCCGACCTAGCCGTCTCCACTCGAGAGGAATCACGAGGGTCCCGCCCACATCCAGAGGAGCCCCGTTTCCGCCTCGTAGCTCGAGATGAGGGATCCTTTCCCTGCTTCGTCGGGAAAGAGTTCCCGGAGTTCCCGTCGCATCTCAAGAGGAGGCCCTCTCAACAGGAACGGCGAGAGGAACTCCAGGGTCGTGCCACCATTCCAAGAGTCCCCCAGATGTCTCAGTCCATTCCAGAGGAACCTCTTTTCCCTTCACCGGCTCGTCCTTCACGCCGAGGATCGACTCACACCAAGGTGGCACGTGGCACAGCCCTGTGGGAAAGCCTCGTGGGAAAGCCTCGAGGGACAGCCTCGAGGGAAAGCCACAGATCCCTTGATCCACGTGACAGGAAGCGTGACACTACTGCTGCAGCTCGGGAGGAAAGCGCACGTGCATGCCCCCACTCGAGACGAGGCCTGACTCCCCTGGGGAGACTCAGAAGCACCCCAAGATCCATGGCAACACTGGAGAGCAATCCTCAGGTTCCGGCCCCGACTCCACACAAGGACTGAGGCCCCGGCATGGACGGGAGAGGAATCCCGAGAGGTCCCCTACAACACGCATGGGGACTGGCCTTTCCTGAGGCCACCAGAGCGGGTCCCTGTGGTCCCCGTCGTAACTCGAGAAGACCTGCCGCAACTCGAGAAAATCCAGGAGGTTCTCCCCTCCAGGCGAGATGAGGCCCATTTCCGCTGAGGCGTCTCGAGGCTGATCACACCTCACCTCTGGAACTTCGAAAGGCTCCTTCACACCCTTGGTGCAAATCAAGAAGTTCCCCGACCTAGCCGTCTCCACTCGAGAGGAATCACGAGGGTCCCGCCCACATCCAGAGGAGCCCCGTTTCCGCCTCGTAGCTCGAGATGAGGGATCCTTTCCCTGCTTCGTCGGGAAAGAGTTCCCGGCGTTCCCGTCGCATCTCAAGAGGAGGCCCTCTCAACAGGAACGGCGAGAGGAACTCCAGGGTCGTGCCACCATTCCAAGAGTCCCCCAGATGTCTCAGTCCATTCCAGAGGAACCTCTTTTCCCTTCACCGGCTCGTCCTTCACGCCGAGGATCGACTCACACCAAGGTGGCACGTGGCACAGCCCTGTGGGAAAGCCTCGTGGGAAAGCCTCGAGGGACAGCCTCGAGGGAAAGCCACAGATCCCTTGATCCACGTGACAGGAAGCGTGACACTACTGCTGCAGCTCGGGAGGAAAGCGCACGTGCATGCCCCCACTCGAGACGAGGCCTGACTCCCCTGGGGAGACTCAGAAGCACCCCAAGATCCATGGCAACACTGGAGAGCAATCCTCAGGTTCCGGCCCCGACTCCACACAAGGACTGAGGCCCCGGCATGGACGGGAGAGGAATCCGAGAGGTCCCCTACAACACGCATGGGGACTGGCCTTTCCTGAGGCCACCAGAGCGGGGTCCCTGTGGTCCCCGTCGTAACTCGAGAAGACCTGCCGCAACTCGAGAAAATCCAGGAGGTTCTCCCCTCCAGGCGAGATGAGGCCCATTTCCGCTGAGGCGTCTCGAGGCTGATCACACCTCACCTCTGGAACTTCGAAAGGCTCCTTCACACCCTTGATGCAAATCAAGAAGTTACCCGACATAGCCGTCTCCACTCGAGAGGAATCACGAGGGTCCCGCCCACATCCAGAGGAGCCCCGTTTCCGCCTCGTAGCTCGAGATGAGGGATCCTTTCCCTGCTTCGTCGGGAAAGAGTTCCCGGCGTTCCCGTCGCATGTCAAGAGGAGGCCCCTCTCAACAGAACGGCGAGAGGAACTCCAGGGTCGTGCCACCATTCCAAGAGTCCCCCAGATGTCTCAGTCCATTCCAGAGGAACCTCTTTTCCCTTCACCGGCTCGTCTTTCACGCCGAGGATCGACTCACACCAAGGTGGCACGTGGCACAGCCCTGTGGGAAAGCCTCGTGGGAAAGCCTCGAGGGACAGCCTCGAGGGAAAGCCACAGATCCCTTGATCCACGTGACAGGAAGCGTGACACTACTGCTGCAGCTCGGGAGGAAAGCGCACGTGCATGCGCCCACTCGAGACGAGGCCTGACTCCCCTGGGGAGACTCAGAAGCACCCCAAGATCCATGGCAACACTGGAGAGGAATCCTCAGGTTCCGCCCCGACTCCACACAAGGACTGAGGCCCCGGCATGGACGGGAGAGGAATCCCGAGCGGTCCCCTACAACACGCATGGGGACTGGGCTTTCCTGAGGCCACCAGAGCGGGTCCCTGTGGTCCCCGTCGTAACTCGAGAAGACCTGCCGCAAACTCGAGAAAATCCAGGAGGTTCTCCCCTCCAGGCGAGATGAGGCCCATTTCCGCTGAGGCGTCTCGAGGCTGATCACACCTCACCTCTGGAACTTCGAAAGGCTCCTTCACACCCTTGGTGCAAATCAAGAAGTTCCCCGACCTAGCCGTCTCCACTCGAGAGGAATCACGAGGGTCCCGCCCACATCCAGAGGAGCCCCGTTTCCGCCTCGTAGCTCGAGATGAGGGATCCTTTCCCATGCTTCGTCGGGAAAGAGTTCCCGGCGTTCCCGTCGCATCTCAAGAGGAGGCCCTCTCAACAGGAACGGCGAGAGGAACTCCAGGGTCGTGCCACCATTCCAGAGTCCCCCAGATGTCTCAGTCCATTCCAGAGGAACCTCTTTTCCCTTCACCGGCTCGTCCTTCACGCCGAGGATCGACTCACACCAAGGTGGCACGTGGCACAGCCCTGTGGGAAAGCCTCGTGGGAAAGCCTCGAGGGACAGCCTCGAGGGAAAGCCACAGATCCCTTGATCCACGTGACAGGAAGCGTGACACTACTGCTGCAGCTCGGGAGGAAAGCGCACGTGCATGCCCCCACTCGAGACGAGGCCTGACTCCCCTGGGGAGACTCAGAAGCACCCCAAGATCCATGGCAACACTGGAGAGCAATCCTCAGGTTCCGGCCCCGACTCCACACAAGGACTGAGGCCCCGGCATGGACGGGAGAGGAATCCCGAGAGTCCCCTACAACACGCATGGGGACTGGCCTTTCCTGAGGCCACCAGAGCGGGTCCCTGTGGTCCCCGTCGTAACTCGAGAAGACCTGCCGCAACTCGAGAAAATCCAGGAGGTTCTCCCCTCCAGGCGAGATGAGGCCCATTTCCGCTGAGGCGTCTCGAGGCTGATCACACCTCACCTCTGGAACTTCGAAAGGCTCCTTCACACCCTTGATGCAAATCAAGAAGTTACCCGACATAGCCGTCTCCACTCGAGAGGAATCACGAGGGTCCCGCCCACATCCAGAGGAGCCCCGTTTCCGCCTCGTAGCTCGAGATGAGGGATCCTTTCCCTGCTTCGTCGGGAAAGAGTTCCCGGCGTTCCCGTCGCATCTCAAGAGGAGGCCCTCTCAACAGGAACGGCGAGAGGAACTCCAGGGTCGTGCCACCATTCCAAGAGTCCCCCAGATGTCTCAGTCCATTCCAGAGGAACCTCTTTTCCCTTCACCGGCTCGTCTTCACGCCGAGGATCGACTCACACCAAGGTGGCACGTGGCACAGCCCTGTGGGAAAGCCTCGTGGGAAAGCCTCGAGGGACAGCCTCGAGGGAAAGCCACAGATCCCTTGATCCACGTGACAGGAAGCGTGACACTACTGCTGCAGCTCGGGAGGAAAGCGCACGTGCATGCCCCCACTCGAGACGAGGCCTGACTCCCCTGGGAGACTCAGAAACACCCCAAGATCCATGGCAACACTGGAGAGGAATCCTCAGGTTCCGGCCCCGACTCCACACAAGGACTGAGGCCCCGGCATGGACGGGAGAGGAATCCCGAAGGGTCCCCTACAACACGCATGGGACTGGGCTTTCCTGAGGCCACCAGAGCGGGTCCCTGTGGTCCCCGTCGTAACTCGAGAAGACCTGCCGCAACTCGAGAAATCCAGGAGGTTCTCCCCTCCAGGCGAGATGAGGCCCATTTCCGCTGAGGCGTCTCGAGGCTGATCACACCTCACCTCTGGAACTTCGAAAGGCTCCTTCACACCCTTGGTGCAAATCAAGAAGTTCCCCGACCTAGCCGTCTCCACTCGAGAGGAATCACGAGGGTCCCGCCCACATCCAGAGGAGCCCCGTTACCGCCTCGTAGCTCGAGATGAGGGATCCTTTCCCTGCTTCGTCGGGAAAGAGTTCCCGGCGTTCCCGTCGCATCTCAAGAGGAGGCCCTCTCAACAGGAACGGCGAGAGGAACTCCAGGGTCGTGCCACCATTCCAAGAGTCCCCCAGATGTCTCAGTCCATTCCAGAGGAACCTCTTTTCCCTTCACCGCTCGTCCTTCACGCCGAGGATCGACTCACACCAAGGTGGCACGTGGCACAGCCCTGTGGGAAAGCCTCGTGGGAAAGCCTCGAGGGACAGCCTCGAGGGAAAGCCACAGATCCCTTGATCCACGTGACAGGAAGCGTGACACTACTGCTGCAGCTCGGGAGGAAAGCGCACGTGCATGCCCCCACTCGAGACGAGGCCTGACTCCCCTGGGGAGACTCAGAAGCACCCCAAGATCCATGGCAACACTGGAGAGCAATCCTCAGTTTCCGGCCCCGACTCCACACAAGGGACTGAGGCCCCGGCATGGACGGGAGAGGAATCCCGAGAGGTCCCCTACAACACGCATGGGGACTGGCCTTTCCTGAGGCCACCAGAGCGGGTCCCTGTGGTCCCCGTCGTAACTCGAGAAGACCTGCCGCAACTCGAGAAAATCCAGGAGGTTCTCCCCTCCAGGCGAGATGAGGCCCATTTCCGCTGAGGCGTCTCGAGGCTGATCACACCTCACCTCTGGAACTTCGAAAGGGTCCTTCACACCCTTGGTGCAAATCAAGAAGTTCCCCGACCTAGCCGTCTCCACTCGAGAGGAATCACGAGGGTCCCGCCCACATCCAGAGGAGCCCCGTTTCCGCCTCGTAGCTCGAGATGAGGGATCCTTTCCCTGCTTCGTCGGGAAAGAGTTCCCGGCGTTCCCGTCGCATCTCAAGAGGAGGCCCTCTCAACAGGAACGGCGAGAGGAACTCCAGGGTCGTGCCACCATTCCAAGAGTCCCCCAGATGTCTCAGTCCATTCCAGAGGAACCTCTTTTCCCTTCACCGGCTCGTCTTTCACGCCGAGGATCGACTCACACCAAGGTGGCACGTGGCACAGCCCTGTGGGAAAGCCTCGTGGGAAAGCCTCGAGGGACA
>NW_026292640.1:0-60643 GCF_023091745.1 Budorcas taxicolor
AGCCTCCAGTACGGCAGAGCTCCAGCTCTGCTCAGAGGCCCGATCTGGCAGAGTTGCTGGCGTGAGGCTGCTCTGCCCTGGGCGAGCCTTGCCCAGACTTGCCTCGCTGCTAGGCTTCCTGCCCGGGAAGGAGCAGGCTGCGCCAGACAGGCAGACGCTCCTGGCGCCTTCCTGGCCTCAGCTCCACTCCTGCCTTGCCTTTGCACCTAGTCCCCAGGCGTCCTTGCGGAGGGCTTAGGGGCCGGTGGGGTGCACGCTGCCAAGCCCTCCAGCCGTGAGAGCTCTGTCATAGGGAAGGGAATGGCAAGTGCAGGGCTCCTCCAGCGGTCGCTTGGCCGCCCAGACTCAGCAGAGCACGGAGAGCACCAGGCTTCCCAGGGCCCCTGGCTGTGGTCTGCAGCCCCACACACCCGGAGGCTGAATCCGTGAGCGCCCAGAAGGTGCCTGACAGACGTCATTTCCCTAGTGCTCTCCCCACCAGCAGAGACGTGTGCAGGTGGTTGGGGCCTGCCCCTGCGTGTCTGGGCTGCCGCCCACAGCCTCCGCTCAGGGGAAGCAGCCCCTGTGCCAAGACCTGCAGGAGTCACGGGGCGTCCCTGCCTGGAAGCCAAGTGCACGGTCCGCTTGGAAGCGAGCCTCCTTGGGAAGAGTCGAGGGAGCCAAGCCGCGTGCAGCTGCAAGCCCTGCTTGGGCCGAGCCGAGTGTGCCTCCAGGACGGCAGAGCTCCAGCTCTGCTCAGAGGCCGGATCTAGTCAAGTGCCTTGCGCGAGGCTGCTCTGCCCTGGGCGAGACTTGCCCAGGCTTGCCTCGCTGCTAGGCTTGCTGCCCGGGAAGGAGCAGACTGTGCGATGCTGGGAGAGGCCACTGGCGCCTTCCTGGCCTCAGCTCCACTCCTGCCTTGCCTTTGCATCTAGGCCCCGTGCGTCCTTGGGGAAGGCTTAGGAGCCGGTGGCTTGCACACTGCCGAGCCCTCCAGCAGTGAGGCCTCTCGTAGAGGGGAGGGGAGGGCAAGTGCAGGGCTCCACCAGCGGTTGCTTGGCCGCCCAGACTCAGCGCCGCACGGAGAGCACAAGGCTCCCAGGTCCCCTGGCTGTGGTCTGCAGCCCTACACTCCCGGAGGATGACTCCGTGGGCGCCCAGAAGGTGCCTGACAGACGTCATGTCCCTAGCGCTCTGCTCCCCAGCAGAGACGTGTGCAGGTGGTGGGGCCTGCCCCTGCGTGTCTGGGCTCCCGCCGGCAGCCCCAGCTCCAGGGAAGCAGCCCCTGAGGCAAGACCTGTAGGAGGCGCGGGGCGCCCCCGCCTGGAAACCTAGTGCACAGCACGCGGGAAGCGAGCCTCCTCGGGAGAAGAGGAGGCAGCCCAGCTGCGTTCGTCTGCAATCACTCCTTGGGCGGAGCCCAGTGAGCCTCCAGTACGGCAGAGCTCCAGCTCTGCTCAGAGGCCCGATCTGGCAGAGTTGCTGGCGTGAGGCTGCTCTGCCCTGGGCGAGCCTCGCCCAGACTTGCCTCGCTGCTAGGCTTCCTGCCCGGGAAGGAGCAGGCTGCGCCAGACAGGCAGACGCTCCTGGCGCCTTCCTGGCCTCAGCTCCACTCCTGCCTTGCCTTTGCACCTAGTCCCCAGGCGTCCTTGCGGAGGGCTTAGGGGCCGGTGGGGTGCCCGCTGCCAAGCCCTCCAGCCGTGAGAGCTCTGTCATAGGGAAGGGAATGGCAAGTGCAGGGCTCCTCCAGCGCTCGCTTGGGCGCCCAGACTCAGCACAGCACGGAGAGCACCAGGCTTCCCAGGGCCCCTGGCTGTGGTCTGCAGCCCCACACACCCGGAGGCTGACTCCGTGAGCGCCCAGAAGGTGCCTGACAGACGTCATTTCCCTAGTGCTCTCCCAACCAGCAGAGACGTGTGCAGGTGGTTGGGGCCTGCCCCTGCGTGTCTGGGCTGCCGCCCACAGCCTCCGCTCAGGGGAAGCAGCCCCTGTGCCAAGACCTGCAGGAGGCGCGGGGCGTCCCTGCCTGGAAGCCAAGTGCACGGTCCGCTTGGAAGCGAGCCTCCTTGGGAAGAGTCGAGGGAGCCAAGCCGCGTGCAGCTGCAAGCCCTGCTTGGGCCGAGCCGAGTGTGCCTCCAGGACGGCAGAGCTCCAGCTCTGCTCAGAGGCCGGATCTAGTCAAGTGCCTTGCGCGAGGCTGCTCTGCCCTGGGCGAGACTTGCCCAGGCTTGCCTCGCTGCTAGGCTTGCTGCCCGGGAAGGAGCAGGCTGTGCGATGCTGGGAGAGGCCACTGGCGCCTTCCTGGCCTCAGCTCCACTCCTGCCTTGCCTTTGCATCTAGGCCCCGGGCGTCCTTGGGGAAGGCTTAGGAGCCGGTGGCTTGCACACTGCCGAGCCCTCCAGCAGTGAGGCCTCTCGTAGAGGGGAGGGGAGGGCAAGTGCAGGGCTCCACCAGCGGTTGCTTGGCCGCCCAGACTCAGCGCCGCACGGAGAGCACAAGGCTCCCAGGTCCCCTGGCTGTGGTCTGCAGCCCCACACTCCCGGAGGCTGACTCCGTGGGCGCCCAGAAGGTGCCTGACAGACGTCATGTCCCTAGCGCTCTGCTCCCCGGCAGAGACGTGTGCAGGTGGTGGGGCCTGCCCCTGCGTGTCTGGGCTCCCGCCGGCAGCCCCAGCTCCAGGGAAGCAGCCCCTGAGCCAAGACCTGTAGGGGGCGCGGGGCGCCCCCGCCTGGAAGCCTAGCGCACAGCATGCGGGAAGCGAGCCTCCTCGGGAGAAGAGGAGGCAGCCCAGCTGCGTGCGTCTGCACTCACTCCTTGGGCGGAGCCCAGTGAGCCTCCAGTACGGCAGAGCTCCAGCTCTGCTCAGAGGCCCGATCTGGCAGAGTTGCTGGCGTGAGGCTGCTCTGCCCTGGGCGAGCCTTGCCCAGACTTGCCTCGCTGCTAGGCTTCCTGCCCGGGAAGGAGCAGGCTGCGCCAGACAGGCAGACGCTCCTGGCGCCTTCCTGGCCTCAGCTCCACTCCTGCCTTGCCTTTGCACCTAGTCCCCAGGCGTCCTTGCAGAGGGCTTAGGGGCCGGTGGGGTGCACGCTGCCAAGCCCTGCAGCCGTGAGAGCTCTGTCATAGGGAAGGGAATGGCAAGTGCAGGGCTCCTCCAGCGGTCGCTTGGCCGCCCAGACTCAGCACAGCACGGAGAGCACCAGGCTTCCCAGGGCCCCTGGCTGTGGTCTGCAGCCCCACACACCCGGAGGCTGACTCCGTGAGCGCCCAGAAGGTGCCTGACAGACGTCATTTCCCTAGTGCTCTCCCCACCAGCAGAGACGTGTGCAGGTGGTTGGGGCCTGCCCCTGAGTGTCTGGGCTGCCGCCCACAGCCTCCGCTCAGGGGAAGCAGCCCCTGTGCCAAGACCTGCAGGAGGCGCGGGGCGTCCCTGCCTGGAAGCCAAGTGCACGGTCCGCTTGGAAGCGAGCCTCCTTGGGAAGAGTCGAGGGAGCCAAGCCGCGTGCAGCTGCAAGCCCTGCTTGGGCCGAGCCGAGTGTGCCTCCAGGACGGCAGAGCTCCAGCTCTGCTCAGAGGCCGGATCTAGTCAAGTGCCTTGCGCGAGGCTGCTCTGCCCTGGGCGAGACTTGCCCAGGCTTGCCTCGCTGCTAGGCTTGCTGCCCGGGAAGGAGCAGGCTGTGCGATGCTGGGAGAGGCCACTGGCGCCTTCCTGGCCTCAGCTCCACTCCTGCCTTGCCTTTGCATCTAGGCCCCGGGCGTCCTTGGGGAAGGCTTAGGAGCCGGTGGCTTGCACACTGCCGAGCCCTCCAGCAGTGAGGCCTCTCGTAGAGGGGAGGGGAGGGCAAGTGCAGGGCTCCACCAGCGGTTGCTTGGCCGCCCAGACTCAGCGCCGCACGGAGAGCACAAGGCTCCCAGGTCCCCTGGCTGTGGTCTGCAGCCCCACACTCCCGGAGGCTGACTCCGTGGGCGCCCAGAAGGTGCCTGACAGACGTCATGTCCCTAGCGCTCTGCTCCCCGGCAGAGACGTGTGCAGGTGGTGGGGCCTGCCCCTGCGTGTCTGGGCTCCCGCCGGCAGCCCCAGCTCCAGGGAAGCAGCCCCTGAGCCAAGACCTGTAGGGGGCGCGGGGCGCCCCCGCCTGGAAGCCTAGCGCACAGCATGCGGGAAGCGAGCCTCCTCGGGAGAAGAGGAGGCAGCCCAGCTGCGTGCGTCTGCACTCACTCCTTGGGCGGAGCCCAGTGAGCCTCCAGTACGGCAGAGCTCCAGCTCTGCTCAGAGGCCCGATCTGGCAGAGTTGCTGGCGTGAGGCTGCTCTGCCCTGGGCGAGCCTTGCCCAGACTTGCCTCGCTGCTAGGCTTCCTGCCCGGGAAGGAGCAGGCTGCGCCAGACAGGCAGACGCTCCTGGCGCCTTCCTGGCCTCAGCTCCACTCCTGCCTTGCCTTTGCACCTAGTCCCCAGGCGTCCTTGCGGAGGGCTTAGGGGCCGGTGGGGTGCACGCTGCCAAGCCCTCCAGCCGTGAGAGCTCTGTCATAGGGAAGGGAATGGCAAGTGCAGGGCTCCTCCAGCGGTCGCTTGGCCGCCCAGACTCAGCAGAGCACGGAGAGCACCAGGCTTCCCAGGGCCCCTGGCTGTGGTCTGCAGCCCCACACACCCGGAGGCTGAATCCGTGAGCGCCCAGAAGGTGCCTGACAGACGTCATTTCCCTAGTGCTCTCCCCACCAGCAGAGACGTGTGCAGGTGGTTGGGGCCTGCCCCTGCGTGTCTGGGCTGCCGCCCACAGCCTCCGCTCAGGGGAAGCAGCCCCTGTGCCAAGACCTGCAGGAGTCACGGGGCGTCCCTGCCTGGAAGCCAAGTGCACGGTCCGCTTGGAAGCGAGCCTCCTTGGGAAGAGTCGAGGGAGCCAAGCCGCGTGCAGCTGCAAGCCCTGCTTGGGCCGAGCCGAGTGTGCCTCCAGGACGGCAGAGCTCCAGCTCTGCTCAGAGGCCGGATCTAGTCAAGTGCCTTGCGCGAGGCTGCTCTGCCCTGGGCGAGACTTGCCCAGGCTTGCCTCGCTGCTAGGCTTGCTGCCCGGGAAGGAGCAGACTGTGCGATGCTGGGAGAGGCCACTGGCGCCTTCCTGGCCTCAGCTCCACTCCTGCCTTGCCTTTGCATCTAGGCCCCGTGCGTCCTTGGGGAAGGCTTAGGAGCCGGTGGCTTGCACACTGCCGAGCCCTCCAGCAGTGAGGCCTCTCGTAGAGGGGAGGGGAGGGCAAGTGCAGGGCTCCACCAGCGGTTGCTTGGCCGCCCAGACTCAGCGCCGCACGGAGAGCACAAGGCTCCCAGGTCCCCTGGCTGTGGTCTGCAGCCCCACACTCCCGGAGGCTGACTCCGTGGGCGCCCAGAAGGTGCCTGACAGACGTCATGTCCCTAGCGCTCTGCTCCCCGGCAGAGACGTGTGCAGGTGGTGGGGCCTGCCCCTGCGTGTCTGGGCTCCCGCCGGCAGCCCCAGCTCCAGGGAAGCAGCCCCTGAGCCAAGACCTGTAGGGGGCGCGGGGCGCCCCCGCCTGGAAGCCTAGCGCACAGCATGCGGGAAGCGAGCCTCCTCGGGAGAAGAGGAGGCAGCCCAGCTGCGTGCGTCTGCACTCACTCCTTGGGCGGAGCCCAGTGAGCCTCCAGTACGGCAGAGCTCCAGCTCTGCTCAGAGGCCCGATCTGGCAGAGTGGCTGGCGTGAGGCTGCTCTGCCCTGGGCGAGCCTTGCCCAGACTTGCCTCGCTGCTAGGCTTCCTGCCCGGGAAGGAGCAGGCTGCGCCAGACAGGCAGACGCTCCTGGCGCCTTCCTGGCCTCAGCTCCACTCCTGCCTTGCCTTTGCACCTAGTCCCCAGGCGTCCTTGCGGAGGGCTTAGGGGCCGGTGGGGTGCACGCTGCCAAGCCCTCCAGCCGTGAGAGCTCTGTCATAGGGAAGGGAATGGCAAGTGCAGGGCTCCTCCAGCGGTCGCTTGGCCGCCCAGACTCAGCACAGCACGGAGAGCACCAGGCTTCCCAGGGCCCCTGGCTGTGGTCTGCAGCCCCACACACCCGGAGGCTGACTCCGTGAGCGCCCAGAAGGTGCCTGACAGACGTCATTTCCCTAGTGCTCTCCCCACCAGCAGAGACGTGTGCAGGTGGTTGGGGCCTGCCCCTGAGTGTCTGGGCTGCCGCCCACAGCCTCCGCTCAGGGGAAGCAGCCCCTGTGCCAAGACCTGCAGGAGGCGCGGGGCGTCCCTGCCTGGAAGCCAAGTGCACGGTCCGCTTGGAAGCGAGCCTCCTTGGGAAGAGTCGAGGGAGCCAAGCCGCGTGCAGCTGCAAGCCCTGCTTGGGCCGAGCCGAGTGTGCCTCCAGGACGGCAGAGCTCCAGCTCTGCTCAGAGGCCGGATCTAGTCAAGTGCCTTGCGCGAGGCTGCTCTGCCCTGGGCGAGACTTGCCCAGGCTTGCCTCGCTGCTAGGCTTGCTGCCCGGGAAGGAGCAGGCTGTGCGATGCTGGGAGAGGCCACTGGCGCCTTCCTGGCCTCAGCTCCACTCCTGCCTTGCCTTTGCATCTAGGCCCCGGGCGTCCTTGGGGAAGGCTTAGGAGCCGGTGGCTTGCACACTGCCGAGCCCTCCAGCAGTGAGGCCTCTCGTAGAGGGGAGGGGAGGGCAAGTGCAGGGCTCCACCAGCGGTTGCTTGGCCGCCCAGACTCAGCGCCGCACGGAGAGCACAAGGCTCCCAGGTCCCCTGGCTGTGGTCTGCAGCCCCACACTCCCGGAGGCTGACTCCGTGGGCGCCCAGAAGGTGCCTGACAGACGTCATGTCCCTAGCGCTCTGCTCCCCGGCAGAGACGTGTGCAGGTGGTGGGGCCTGCCCCTGCGTGTCTGGGCTCCCGCCGGCAGCCCCAGCTCCAGGGAAGCAGCCCCTGAGCCAAGACCTGTAGGGGGCGCGGGGCGCCCCCGCCTGGAAGCCTAGCGCACAGCATGCGGGAAGCGAGCCTCCTCGGGAGAAGAGGAGGCAGCCCAGCTGCGTGCGTCTGCACTCACTCCTTGGGCGGAGCCCAGTGAGCCTCCAGTACGGCAGAGCTCCAGCTCTGCTCAGAGGCCCGATCTGGCAGAGTGGCTGGCGTGAGGCTGCTCTGCCCTGGGCGAGCCTTGCCCAGACTTGCCTCGCTGCTAGGCTTCCTGCCCGGGAAGGAGCAGGCTGCGCCAGACAGGCAGACGCTCCTGGCGCCTTCCTGGCCTCAGCTCCACTCCTGCCTTGCCTTTGCACCTAGTCCCCAGGCGTCCTTGCGGAGGGCTTAGGGGCCGGTGGGGTGCACGCTGCCAAGCCCTCCAGCCGTGAGAGCTCTGTCATAGGGAAGGGAATGGCAAGTGCAGGGCTCCTCCAGCGGTCGCTTGGCCGCCCAGACTCAGCACAGCACGGAGAGCACCAGGCTTCCCAGGGCCCCTGGCTGTGGTCTGCAGCCCCACACACCCGGAGGCTGACTCCGTGAGCGCCCAGAAGGTGCCTGACAGACGTCATTTCCCTAGTGCTCTCCCCACCAGCAGAGACGTGTGCAGGTGGTTGGGGCCTGCCCCTGAGTGTCTGGGCTGCCGCCCACAGCCTCCGCTCAGGGGAAGCAGCCCCTGTGCCAAGACCTGCAGGAGGCGCGGGGCGTCCCTGCCTGGAAGCCAAGTGCACGGTCCGCTTGGAAGCGAGCCTCCTTGGGAAGAGTCGAGGGAGCCAAGCCGCGTGCAGCTGCAAGCCCTGCTTGGGCCGAGCCGAGTGTGCCTCCAGGACGGCAGAGCTCCAGCTCTGCTCAGAGGCCGGATCTAGTCAAGTGCCTTGCGCGAGGCTGCTCTGCCCTGGGCGAGACTTGCCCAGGCTTGCCTCGCTGCTAGGCTTGCTGCCCGGGAAGGAGCAGGCTGTGCGATGCTGGGAGAGGCCACTGGCGCCTTCCTGGCCTCAGCTCCACTCCTGCCTTGCCTTTGCATCTAGGCCCCGGGCGTCCTTGGGGAAGGCTTAGGAGCCGGTGGCTTGCACACTGCCGAGCCCTCCAGCAGTGAGGCCTCTCGTAGAGGGGAGGGGAGGGCAAGTGCAGGGCTCCACCAGCGGTTGCTTGGCCGCCCAGACTCAGCGCCGCACGGAGAGCACAAGGCTCCCAGGTCCCCTGGCTGTGGTCTGCAGCCCCACACTCCCGGAGGCTGACTCCGTGGGCGCCCAGAAGGTGCCTGACAGACGTCATGTCCCTAGCGCTCTGCTCCCCGGCAGAGACGTGTGCAGGTGGTGGGGCCTGCCCCTGCGTGTCTGGGCTCCCGCCGGCAGCCCCAGCTCCAGGGAAGCAGCCCCTGAGCCAAGACCTGTAGGGGGCGCGGGGCGCCCCCGCCTGGAAGCCTAGCGCACAGCATGCGGGAAGCGAGCCTCCTCGGGAGAAGAGGAGGCAGCCCAGCTGCGTGCGTCTGCACTCACTCCTTGGGCGGAGCCCAGTGAGCCTCCAGTACGGCAGAGCTCCAGCTCTGCTCAGAGGCCCGATCTGGCAGAGTTGCTGGCGTGAGGCTGCTCTGCCCTGGGCGAGCCTTGCCCAGACTTGCCTCGCTGCTAGGCTTCCTGCCCGGGAAGGAGCAGGCTGCGCCAGACAGGCAGACGCTCCTGGCGCCTTCCTGGCCTCAGCTCCACTCCTGCCTTGCCTTTGCACCTAGTCCCCAGGCGTCCTTGCGGAGGGCTTAGGGGCCGGTGGGGTGCACGCTGCCAAGCCCTCCAGCCGTGAGAGCTCTGTCATAGGGAAGGGAATGGCAAGTGCAGGGCTCCTCCAGCGGTCGCTTGGCCGCCCAGACTCAGCACAGCACGGAGAGCACCAGGCTTCCCAGGGCCCCTGGCTGTGGTCTGCAGCCCCACACACCCGGAGGCTGACTCCGTGAGCGCCCAGAAGGTGCCTGACAGACGTCATTTCCCTAGTGCTCTCCCCACCAGCAGAGACGTGTGCAGGTGGTTGGGGCCTGCCCCTGAGTGTCTGGGCTGCCGCCCACAGCCTCCGCTCAGGGGAAGCAGCCCCTGTGCCAAGACCTGCAGGAGGCGCGGGGCGTCCCTGCCTGGAAGCCAAGTGCACGGTCCGCTTGGAAGCGAGCCTCCTTGGGAAGAGTCGAGGGAGCCAAGCCGCGTGCAGCTGCAAGCCCTGCTTGGGCCGAGCCGAGTGTGCCTCCAGGACGGCAGAGCTCCAGCTCTGCTCAGAGGCCGGATCTAGTCAAGTGCCTTGCGCGAGGCTGCTCTGCCCTGGGCGAGACTTGCCCAGGCTTGCCTCGCTGCTAGGCTTGCTGCCCGGGAAGGAGCAGGCTGTGCGATGCTGGGAGAGGCCACTGGCGCCTTCCTGGCCTCAGCTCCACTCCTGCCTTGCCTTTGCATCTAGGCCCCGGGCGTCCTTGGGGAAGGCTTAGGAGCCGGTGGCTTGCACACTGCCGAGCCCTCCAGCAGTGAGGCCTCTCGTAGAGGGGAGGGGAGGGCAAGTGCAGGGCTCCACCAGCGGTTGCTTGGCCGCCCAGACTCAGCGCCGCACGGAGAGCACAAGGCTCCCAGGTCCCCTGGCTGTGGTCTGCAGCCCCACACTCCCGGAGGCTGACTCCGTGGGCGCCCAGAAGGTGCCTGACAGACGTCATGTCCCTAGCGCTCTGCTCCCCGGCAGAGACGTGTGCAGGTGGTGGGGCCTGCCCCTGCGTGTCTGGGCTCCCGCCGGCAGCCCCAGCTCCAGGGAAGCAGCCCCTGAGCCAAGACCTGTAGGGGGCGCGGGGCGCCCCCGCCTGGAAGCCTAGCGCACAGCATGCGGGAAGCGAGCCTCCTCGGGAGAAGAGGAGGCAGCCCAGCTGCGTGCGTCTGCACTCACTCCTTGGGCGGAGCCCAGTGAGCCTCCAGTACGGCAGAGCTCCAGCTCTGCTCAGAGGCCCGATCTGGCAGAGTTGCTGGCGTGAGGCTGCTCTGCCCTGGGCGAGCCTTGCCCAGACTTGCCTCGCTGCTAGGCTTCCTGCCCGGGAAGGAGCAGGCTGCGCCAGACAGGCAGACGCTCCTGGCGCCTTCCTGGCCTCAGCTCCACTCCTGCCTTGCCTTTGCACCTAGTCCCCAGGCGTCCTTGCGGAGGGCTTAGGGGCCGGTGGGGTGCACGCTGCCAAGCCCTCCAGCCATGAGAGCTCTGTCATAGGGAAGGGAATGGCAAGTGCAGGGCTCCTCCAGCGGTCGCTTGGCCGCCCAGACTCAGCACAGCACGGAGAGCACCAGGCTTCCCAGGGCCCCTGGCTGTGGTCTGCAGCCCCACACACCCGGAGGCTGACTCCGTGAGCGCCCAGAAGGTGCCTGACAGACGTCATTTCCCTAGCGCTCTCCCCACCAGCAGAGACGTGTGCAGGTGGTTGGGGCCTGCCCCTGCGTGTCTGGGCTGCCGCCCACAGCCTCCGCTCAGGGGAAGCAGCCCCTGTGGCAAGACCTGCAGGAGGCGCGGGGCGTCCCTGCCTGGAAGCCAAGTGCACGGTCCGCTTGGAAGCGAGCCTCCTTGGGAAGAGTCGAGGGAGCCAAGCCGCGTGCAGCTGCAAGCCCTGCTTGGGCCGAGCCGAGTGTGCCTCCAGGACGGCAGAGCTCCAGCTCTGCTCAGAGGCCGGATCTAGTCAAGTGCCTTGCGCGAGGCTGCTCTGCCCTGGGCGAGACTTGCCCAGGCTTGCCTTGCTGCTAGGCTTGCTGCCCGGGAAGGAGCAGGCTGTGCGATGCTGGGAGAGGCCACTGGCGCCTTCCTGGCCTCAGCTCCACTCCTGCCTTGCCTTTGCATCTAGGCCCCAGGCGTCCTTGGGGAAGGCTTAGGAGCCGGTGGCTTGCACACTGCCGAGCCCTCCAGCAGTGAGGCCTCTCGTAGAGGGGAGGGGAGGGCAAGTGCAGGGCTCCACCAGCGGTTGCTTGGCCGCCCAGACTCAGCGCCGCACGGAGAGCACAAGGCTCCCAGGTCCCCTGGCTGTGGTCTGCAGCCCCACACTCCCGGAGGCTGACTCCGTGGGCGCCCAGAAGGTGCCTGACAGACGTCATGTCCCTAGCGCTCTGCTCCCCGGCAGAGACGTGTGCAGGTGGTGGGGCCTGCCCCTGCGTGTCTGGGCTCCCGCCGGCAGCCCCAGCTCCAGGGAAGCAGCCCCTGAGCCAAGACCTGTAGGGGGCGCGGGGCGCCCCCGCCTGGAAGCCTAGCGCACAGCATGCGGGAAGCGAGCCTCCTCGGGAGAAGAGGAGGCAGCCCAGCTGCGTGCGTCTGCACTCACTCCTTGGGCGGAGCCCAGTGAGCCTCCAGTACGGCAGAGCTCCAGCTCTGCTCAGAGGCCCGATCTGGCAGAGTTGCTGGCGTGAGGCTGCTCTGCCCTGGGCGAGCCTTGCCCAGACTTGCCTCGCTGCTAGGCTTCCTGCCCGGGAAGGAGCAGGCTGCGCCAGACAGGCAGACGCTCCTGGCGCCTTCCTGGCCTCAGCTCCACTCCTGCCTTGCCTTTGCACCTAGTCCCCAGGCGTCCTTGCGGAGGGCTTAGGGGCCGGTGGGGTGCACGCTGCCAAGCCCTCCAGCCGTGAGAGCTCTGTCATAGGGAAGGGAATGGCAAGTGCAGGGCTCCTCCAGCGGTCGCTTGGCCGCCCAGACTCAGCACAGCACGGAGAGCACCAGGCTTCCCAGGGCCCCTGGCTGTGGTCTGCAGCCCCACACACCCGGAGGCTGACTCCGTGAGCGCCCAGAAGGTGCCTGACAGACGTCATTTCCCTAGTGCTCTCCCCACCAGCAGAGACGTGTGCAGGTGGTTGGGGCCTGCCCCTGCGTGTCTGGGCTGCCGCCCACAGCCTCCGCTCAGGGGAAGCAGCCCCTGTGCCAAGACCTGCAGGAGGCGCGGGGCGTCCCTGCCTGGAAGCCAAGTGCACGGTCCGCTTGGAAGCGAGCCTCCTTGGGAAGAGTCGAGGGAGCCAAGCCGCGTGCAGCTGCAATCCCTGCTTGGGCCGAGCCGAGTGTGCCTCCAGGACGGCAGAGCTCCAGCTCTGCTCAGAGGCCGGATCTAGTCAAGTGCCTTGCGCGAGGCTGCTCTGCCCTGGGCGAGACTTGCCCAGGCTTGCCTCGCTGCTAGGCTTGCTGCCCGGGAAGGAGCAGGCTGTGCGATGCTGGGAGAGGCCACTGGCGCCTTCCTGGCCTCAGCTCCACTCCTGCCTTGCCTTTGCATCTAGGCCCCGGGCGTCCTTGGGGAAGGCTTAGGAGCCGGTGGCTTGCACACTGCCGAGCCCTCCAGCAGTGAGGCCTCTCGTAGAGGGGAGGGGAGGGCAAGTGCAGGGCTCCACCAGCGGTTGCTTGGCCGCCCAGACTCAGCGCCGCACGGAGAGCACAAGGCTCCCAGGTCCCCTGGCTGTGGTCTGCAGCCCCACACTCCCGGAGGCTGACTCCGTGGGCGCCCAGAAGGTGCCTGACAGACGTCATGTCCCTAGCGCTCTGCTCCCCGGCAGAGACGTGTGCAGGTGGTGGGGCCTGCCCCTGCGTGTCTGGGCTCCCGCCGGCAGCCCCAGCTCCAGGGAAGCAGCCCCTGAGCCAAGACCTGTAGGGGGCGCGGGGCGCCCCCGCCTGGAAGCCTAGCGCACAGCATGCGGGAAGCGAGCCTCCTCGGGAGAAGAGGAGGCAGCCCAGCTGCGTGCGTCTGCACTCACTCCTTGGGCGGAGCCCAGTGAGCCTCCAGTACGGCAGAGCTCCAGCTCTGCTCAGAGGCCCGATCTGGCAGAGTTGCTGGCGTGAGGCTGCTCTGCCCTGGGCGAGCCTTGCCCAGACTTGCCTCGCTGCTAGGCTTCCTGCCCGGGAAGGAGCAGGCTGCGCCAGACAGGCAGACGCTCCTGGCGCCTTCCTGGCCTCAGCTCCACTCCTGCCTTGCCTTTGCACCTAGTCCCCAGGCGTCCTTGCGGAGGGCTTAGGGGCCGGTGGGGTGCACGCTGCCAAGCCCTCCAGCCGTGAGAGCTCTGTCATAGGGAAGGGAATGGCAAGTGCAGGGCTCCTCCAGCGGTCGCTTGGCCGCCCAGACTCAGCACAGCACGGAGAGCACCAGGCTTCCCAGGGCCCCTGGCTGTGGTCTGCAGCCCCACACACCCGGAGGCTGACTCCGTGAGCGCCCAGAAGGTGCCTGACAGACGTCATTTCCCTAGTGCTCTCCCCACCAGCAGAGACGTGTGCAGGTGGTTGGGGCCTGCCCCTGAGTGTCTGGGCCACAGCCTCCGCTCAGGGGAAGCAGCCCCTGTGCCAAGACCTGCAGGAGGCGCGGGGCGTCCCTGCCTGGAAGCCAAGTGCACCGGTCCGCTTGGAAGCGAGCCTCCTTGGGGAAGAGTCGAGGGAGGCCAAGCCGCGTGCAGCTGCAAGCCCTGCTTGGGCCGAGCCGAGTGTGCCTCCAGGACGGCAGAGCTCCAGCTCTGCTCAGAGGCCGGATCTAGTCAAGTGCCTTGCGCGAGGCTGCTCTGCCCTGGGCGAGACTTGCCCAGGGCTTGCCTCGCTGCTAGGCTTGCTGCCCGGGAAGGAGCAGGCTGTGCGATGCTGGGAGAGGCCACTGGCGCCTTCCTGGCCTCAGCTCCACTCCTGCCTTGCCTTTGCATCTAGGCCCCGGGCGTCCTTGGGGAAGGCTTAGGAGCCGGTGGCTTGCACACTGCCGAGCCCACCAGCAGTGAGGCCTCTCGTAGAGGGGAGGGGAGGGCAAGTGCAGGGCTCCACCAGCGGTTGCTTGGCCGCCCAGACTCAGCGCCGCACGGGAGAGCACAAGGCTCCCAGGTCCCCTGGCTGTGGTCTGCAGCCCCACACTCCCGGAGGCTGACTCCGTGGGCGCCCAGAAGGTGCCTGGACAGACGTCATGTCCCTAGCGCTCTGCTCCCCGGCAGAGACGTGTGCAGGTGGTGGGGCCTGCCCCTGCGTGTCTGGGCTTCCCGCGGCAGCCCCAGCTCCAGGGAAGCAGCCCCTGAGCCAAGACCTGTAGGGGGCGCGGGGCGCCCCCGCCTGGAAGCCTAGCGCACAGCATGCGGGAAGCGAGCCTCCTCGGGAGAAGAGGAGGCAGCCCAGCTGCGTGCGTCTGCACTCACTCCTTGGGCGGAGCCAGTGAGCCTCCAGTACGGCAGAGCTCCAGCTCTGCTCAGAGGCCCGATCTGGCAGAGTTGCTGGCGTGAGGCTGCTCTGCCCTGGGCGAGCCTTGCCCAGACTTGCCTCGCTGCTAGGCTTCCTGCCCGGGAAGGTGCAGGCTGCGCCAGACAGGCAGACGCTCCTGGCGCCTTCCTGGCCTCAGCTCCACTCCTGCCTTGCCTTTGCACCTAGTCCCCAGCGTCCTTGCGGAGGGGCTTAGGGGGCGGTGGGGGTGCACGCTGCCAAGCCCTCCAGCCGTGAGAGCTCTGTCATAGGGAAGGGACTGGCAAGTGCAGGGCTCCTCCAGCGGTCGCTTGGCCGCCCAGACTCAGCACAGCACGGAGAGCACCAGGCTTCCCAGGGCCCCTGGCTGTGGTCTGCAGCCCCACACACCCGGAGGCTGACTCCGTGAGCGCCCAGAAGGTGCCTGACAGACGTCATTTCCCTAGTGCTCTCCCCACCAGCAGAGACGTGTGCAGGTGGTTGGGGCCTGCCCCTGAGTGTCTGGGCTGCCGCCCACAAGCCTCCGCTCAGGGGAAGCAGCCCCTCTGCGAAGACCTGCAGGAGGCGCGGGGCGTCCCTGCCTGGAAGCCAAGTGCACGGTCCGCTTGGAAGCGAGCCTCCTTGGGAAGAGTCGAGGGAGCCAAGCCGCGTGCAGCTGCAATCCCTGCTTGGGCCGAGCCGAGTGTGCCTCCAGGACGGCAGAGCTCCAGCTCTGCTCAGAGGCCGGATCTAGTCAAGTGCCTTGCGCGAGGCTGCTCTGCCCTGGGCGAGACTTGCCCAGGCTTGCCTCGCTGCTAGGCTTGCTGCCCGGGAAGGAGCAGGCTGTGCGATGGCTGGGAGAGGCCACTGGCGCCATCCTGGCCTCAGCTCCACTCCTGCCTTGCCTTTGCATCTAGGCCCCTGGGCGTCCTTGGGGAAGGCTTAGGAGCCGGTGGCTTGCACACTGCCGAGCCCTCCAGCAGTGAGGCCTCTCGTAGAGGGGAGGGGAGGGGCAAGGGCAGGGCTCCCACCAGCGGTTGCTTGGCCGCCCAGACTCAGCGCCGCTCGGAGAGCACAAGGCTCCCAGGTCCCCTGGCTGTGGTCTGCAGCCCCACACTCCCCGGAGGCTGACTCCGTGGGCGCCCAGAAGGTGCCTGACAGACGTCATGTCCCTAGCGCTCTGCTCCCCGGCAGAGACGTGTGCAGGTGGTGGGGCCTGCCCCTGCGTGTCTGGGCTATCCCGCCGGCAGCCCCAGCTCCAGGGAAGCAGCCCCTGAGCCAAGACCTGTAGGGGGCGCGGGGCGCCCCCGCCTGGAAGCCTAGCGCACAGCATGCGGGAAGCGAGCCTCCTCGGGAGAAGAGGAGGCAGCCCAGCTGCGTGCGTCTGCACTCACTCCTTGGGCGGAGCCCAGTGAGCCTCCAGTACGCAGAGCTCCAGCTCTGCTCAGAGGCCCGATCTGGCAGAGTGGCTGGCGTGAGGCTGCTCTGCCCTGGGCGAGCCTTGCCCAGACTTGCCTCGCTGCTAGGCTTCCTGCCCGGGAAGGAGCAGGCTGCGCCAGACAGGCAGACGCTCCTGGCGCCTTCCTGGCCCCTCAGCTCCACTCCTGCCTTGCCTTTGCACCTAGTCCCCAGGCGTCCTTGCGGAGGGCTTAGGGGCCGGTGGGGGTGCACGCTGCCAAGCCCTCCAGCCGTGAGAGCTCTGTCATAGGGAAGGGAATGGCAAGTGCAGGGCTCCTCCAGCGGTCGCTTGGCCGCCCAGAACTCAGCACAGCACGGAGAGCACCAGGCTTCCCAGGGCCCCTGGCTGTGGTCTGCAGCCCACACACCCGGAGGCTGACTCCGTGAGCGCCCAGAAGGTGCCTGACAGACGTCATTTCCCTAGCGCTCTCCCACCAGCAGAGACGTGTGCAGGTGGTTGGGGCCTGCCCCTGCGTGTCTGGGCTGCCGCCCACAGCCTCCGCTCAGGGGAAGCAGCCCCTGTGCCAAGGACCTGCAGGAGGCGCGGGGCGTCCCTGCCTGGAAGCCAAGTGCACGGTCCGCTTGGAAGCGAGCCTCCTTGGGAAGAGTCGAGGGAGCCAAGCCGCGTGCAGCTGCAAGCCCTGCTTGGGCCGAGCCGAGTGTGCCTCCAGGACGGCAGAGCTCCAGCTCTGCTCAGAGGCCGGATCTAGTCAAGTGCCTTGCGCGAGGCTGCTCTGCCCTGGGCGAGACTTGCCCAGGCTTGCCTCGCTGCTAGGCTTGCTGCCCGGGAAGGAGCAGGCTGTGCGATGCTGGGAGAGGCCACTGGCGCCTTCCTGGCCTCAGCTCCACTCCTGCCTTGCCTTTGCATCTAGGCCCCGGGCGTCCTTGGGGAAGGCTTAGGAGCGGTGGCTTGCACACTGCCGAGCCCTCCAGCAGTGAGGCCTCTCGTAGAGGGGAGGGGAGGGCAAGTGCAGGGCTCCACCAGCGGTTGCTTGGCCGCCCAGACTCAGCGCCGCACGGAGAGCACAAGGCTCCCAGGTCCCCTGGCTGTGGTCTGCAGCCCCACACTCCCGGAGGCTGACTCCGTGGGCGCCCAGAAGGTGCCTGACAGACGTCATGTCCCTAGCGCTCTGCTCCCCGGCAGAGGACGTGTGCAGGTGGTGGGGCCTGCCCCTGCGTGTCTGGGCTCCCGCCCGGCAGCCCCAGCTCCAGGGAAGCAGCCCCTGAGCCAAGACCTGTAGGGGGCGCGGGGCGCCCCCGCCTGGAAGCCTAGCGCACAGCATGCGGGAAGCGAGCCTCCTCGGGAGAAGAGGAGGCAGCCCAGCTGCGTGCGTCTGCACTCACTCCTTGGGCGGAGCCCAGTGAGCCTCCAGTACGGCAGAGCTCCAGCTCTGCTCAGAGGCCCGATCTGCAGAGTGGCTGGCGTGAGGCTGCTCTGCCCTGGGCGAGCCTTGCCCAGACTTGCCTCGCTGCTAGGCTTCCTGCCCGGGAAGGAGCAGGCTGCGCCAGACAGGCAGACGCTCCTGGCGCCTTCCTGGCCTCAGCTCACTCCTGCCTTGCCTTTGCACCTAGTCCCCAGGCGTCCTTGCGGAGGGCTTAGGGGCCGGTGGGGTGCACGCTGCCAAGCCCTCCAGCCGTGAGAGCTCTGTCATAGGGAAGGGAATGGCAAGTGCAGGGCTCCTCCAGCGGTCGCTTGGCCGCCCAGACTCAGCACAGCACGGAGAGCACCAGGCTTCCCAGGGCCCCTGGCTGTGGTCTGCAGCCCCACACACCCGGAGGCTGACTCCGTGAGCGCCCAGAAGGTGCCTGACAGACGTCATTTCCCTAGCGCTCTCCCCACCAGCAGAGACGTGTGCAGGTGGTTGGGGCCTGCCCCTGCGTGTCCTGGGCTGCCGCCCACAGCCTCCGCTCAGGGGAAGCAGCCCCTGTGCCAAGACCTGCAGGAGGCGCGGGGCGTCCCTGCCTGGAAGCCAAGTGCACGGTCCGCTTGGAAGCGAGCCTCCTTGGGAAGAGTCGAGGGAGCCAAGCCGCGTGCAGCTGCAAGCCCTGCTTGGGCCGAGCCGAGTGTGCCTCCAGGACGGCAGAGCTCCAGCTCTGCTCAGAGGCCGGATCTAGTCAAGTGCCTTGCGCGAGGCTGCTCTGCCCTGGGCGAGACTTGCCCAGGCTTGCCTCGCTGCTAGGCTTGCTGCCCGGGAAGGAGCAGGCTGTGCGATGCTGGGAGAGGCCACTGGCGCCTTCCTGGCCTCAGCTCCACTCCTGCCTTGCCTTTGCATCTAGGCCCCGGGCGTCCTTGGGGAAGGCTTAGGAGCCGGTGGCTTGCACACTGCCGAGCCCTCCAGCAGTGAGGCCTCTCGTAGAGGGGAGGGGAGGGCAAGTGCAGGGCTCCACCAGCGGTTGCTTGGCCGCCCAGACTCAGCGCCGCACGGAGAGCACAAGGCTCCCAGGTCCCCTGGCTGTGGTCTGCAGCCCCACACTCCCGGAGGCTGACTCCGTGGGCGCCCAGAAGGTGCCTGACAGACGTCATGTCCCTAGCGCTCTGCTCCCCGGCAGAGACGTGTGCAGGTGGTGGGGCCTGCCCCTGCGTGTCTGGGCTCCCGCCGGCAGCCCCAGCTCCAGGGAAGCAGCCCCTGAGCCAAGACCTGTAGGGGGCGCGGGGCGCCCCCGCCTGGAAGCCTAGCGCACAGCATGCGGGAAGCGAGCCTCCTCGGGAGAAGAGGAGGCAGCCCAGCTGCGTGCGTCTGCACTCACTCCTTGGGCGGAGCCCAGTGAGCCTCCAGTACGGCAGAGCTCCAGCTCTGCTCAGAGGCCCGATCTGGCAGAGTGGCTGGCGTGAGGCTGCTCTGCCCTGGGCGAGCCTTGCCCAGACTTGCCTCGCTGCTAGGCTTCCTGCCCGGGAAGGAGCAGGCTGCGCCAGACAGGCAGACGCTCCTGGCGCCTTCCTGGCCTCAGCTCCACTCCTGCCTTGCCTTTGCACCTAGTCCCCAGGCGTCCTTGCGGAGGGCTTAGGGGCCGGTGGGGTGCACGCTGCCAAGCCCTCCAGCCGTGAGAGCTCTGTCATAGGGAAGGGAATGGCAAGTGCAGGGCTCCTCCAGCGGTCGCTTGGCCGCCCAGACTCAGCACAGCACGGAGAGCACCAGGCTTCCCAGGGCCCCTGGCTGTGGTCTGCAGCCCCACACACCCGGAGGCTGACTCCGTGAGCGCCCAGAAGGTGCCTGACAGACGTCATTTCCCTAGCGCTCTCCCCACCAGCAGAGACGTGTGCAGGTGGTTGGGGCCTGCCCCTGCGTGTCTGGGCTGCCGCCCACAGCCTCCGCTCAGGGGAAGCAGCCCCTGTGCCAAGACCTGCAGGAGGCGCGGGGCGTCCCTGCCTGGAAGCCAAGTGCACGGTCCGCTTGGAAGCGAGCCTCCTTGGGAAGAGTCGAGGGAGCCAAGCCGCGTGCAGCTGCAAGCCCTGCTTGGGCCGAGCCGAGTGTGCCTCCAGGACGGCAGAGCTCCAGCTCTGCTCAGAGGCCGGATCTAGTCAAGTGCCTTGCGCGAGGCTGCTCTGCCCTGGGCGAGACTTGCCCAGGCTTGCCTCGCTGCTAGGCTTGCTGCCCGGGAAGGAGCAGGCTGTGCGATGCTGGGAGAGGCCACTGGCGCCTTCCTGGCCTCAGCTCCACTCCTGCCTTGCCTTTGCATCTAGGCCCCGGGCGTCCTTGGGGAAGGCTTAGGAGCCGGTGGCTTGCACACTGCCGAGCCCTCCAGCAGTGAGGCCTCTCGTAGAGGGGAGGGGAGGGCAAGTGCAGGGCTCCACCAGCGGTTGCTTGGCCGCCCAGACTCAGCGCCGCACGGAGAGCACAAGGCTCCCAGGTCCCCTGGCTGTGGTCTGCAGCCCCACACTCCCGGAGGCTGACTCCGTGGGCGCCCAGAAGGTGCCTGACAGACGTCATGTCCCTAGCGCTCTGCTCCCCGGCAGAGACGTGTGCAGGTGGTGGGGCCTGCCCCTGCGTGTCTGGGCTCCCGCCGGCAGCCCCAGCTCCAGGGAAGCAGCCCCTGAGCCAAGACCTGTAGGGGGCGCGGGGCGCCCCCGCCTGGAAGCCTAGCGCACAGCATGCGGGAAGCGAGCCTCCTCGGGAGAAGAGGAGGCAGCCCAGCTGCGTGCGTCTGCACTCACTCCTTGGGCGGAGCCCAGTGAGCCTCCAGTACGGCAGAGCTCCAGCTCTGCTCAGAGGCCCGATCTGGCAGAGTGGCTGGCGTGAGGCTGCTCTGCCCTGGGCGAGCCTTGCCCAGACTTGCCTCGCTGCTAGGCTTCCTGCCCGGGAAGGAGCAGGCTGCGCCAGACAGGCAGACGCTCCTGGCGCCTTCCTGGCCTCAGCTCCACTCCTGCCTTGCCTTTGCACCTAGTCCCCAGGCGTCCTTGCGGAGGGCTTAGGGGCCGGTGGGGTGCACGCTGCCAAGCCCTCCAGCCGTGAGAGCTCTGTCATAGGGAAGGGAATGGCAAGTGCAGGGCTCCTCCAGCGGTCGCTTGGCCGCCCAGACTCAGCACAGCACGGAGAGCACCAGGCTTCCCAGGGCCCCTGGCTGTGGTCTGCAGCCCCACACACCCGGAGGCTGACTCCGTGAGCGCCCAGAAGGTGCCTGACAGACGTCATTTCCCTAGCGCTCTCCCCACCAGCAGAGACGTGTGCAGGTGGTTGGGGCCTGCCCCTGCGTGTCTGGGCTGCCGCCCACAGCCTCCGCTCAGGGGAAGCAGCCCCTGTGCCAAGACCTGCAGGAGGCGCGGGGCGTCCCTGCCTGGAAGCCAAGTGCACGGTCCGCTTGGAAGCGAGCCTCCTTGGGAAGAGTCGAGGGAGCCAAGCCGCGTGCAGCTGCAAGCCCTGCTTGGGCCGAGCCGAGTGTGCCTCCAGGACGGCAGAGCTCCAGCTCTGCTCAGAGGCCGGATCTAGTCAAGTGCCTTGCGCGAGGCTGCTCTGCCCTGGGCGAGACTTGCCCAGGCTTGCCTCGCTGCTAGGCTTGCTGCCCGGGAAGGAGCAGGCTGTGCGATGCTGGGAGAGGCCACTGGCGCCTTCCTGGCCTCAGCTCCACTCCTGCCTTGCCTTTGCATCTAGGCCCCGGGCGTCCTTGGGGAAGGCTTAGGAGCCGGTGGCTTGCACACTGCCGAGCCCTCCAGCAGTGAGGCCTCTCGTAGAGGGGAGGGGAGGGCAAGTGCAGGGCTCCACCAGCGGTTGCTTGGCCGCCCAGACTCAGCGCCGCACGGAGAGCACAAGGCTCCCAGGTCCCCTGGCTGTGGTCTGCAGCCCCACACTCCCGGAGGCTGACTCCGTGGGCGCCCAGAAGGTGCCTGACAGACGTCATGTCCCTAGCGCTCTGCTCCCCGGCAGAGACGTGTGCAGGTGGTGGGGCCTGCCCCTGCGTGTCTGGGCTCCCGCCGGCAGCCCCAGCTCCAGGGAAGCAGCCCCTGAGCCAAGACCTGTAGGGGGCGCGGGGCGCCCCCGCCTGGAAGCCTAGCGCACAGCATGCGGGAAGCGAGCCTCCTCGGGAGAAGAGGAGGCAGCCCAGCTGCGTGCGTCTGCACTCACTCCTTGGGCGGAGCCCAGTGAGCCTCCAGTACGGCAGAGCTCCAGCTCTGCTCAGAGGCCCGATCTGGCAGAGTGGCTGGCGTGAGGCTGCTCTGCCCTGGGCGAGCCTTGCCCAGACTTGCCTCGCTGCTAGGCTTCCTGCCCGGGAAGGAGCAGGCTGCGCCAGACAGGCAGACGCTCCTGGCGCCTTCCTGGCCTCAGCTCCACTCCTGCCTTGCCTTTGCACCTAGTCCCCAGGCGTCCTTGCGGAGGGCTTAGGGGCCGGTGGGGTGCACGCTGCCAAGCCCTCCAGCCGTGAGAGCTCTGTCATAGGGAAGGGAATGGCAAGTGCAGGGCTCCTCCAGCGGTCGCTTGGCCGCCCAGACTCAGCACAGCACGGAGAGCACCAGGCTTCCCAGGGCCCCTGGCTGTGGTCTGCAGCCCCACACACCCGGAGGCTGACTCCGTGAGCGCCCAGAAGGTGCCTGACAGACGTCATTTCCCTAGCGCTCTCCCCACCAGCAGAGACGTGTGCAGGTGGTTGGGGCCTGCCCCTGCGTGTCTGGGCTGCCGCCCACAGCCTCCGCTCAGGGGAAGCAGCCCCTGTGCCAAGACCTGCAGGAGGCGCGGGGCGTCCCTGCCTGGAAGCCAAGTGCACGGTCCGCTTGGAAGCGAGCCTCCTTGGGAAGAGTCGAGGGAGCCAAGCCGCGTGCAGCTGCAAGCCCTGCTTGGGCCGAGCCGAGTGTGCCTCCAGGACGGCAGAGCTCCAGCTCTGCTCAGAGGCCGGATCTAGTCAAGTGCCTTGCGCGAGGCTGCTCTGCCCTGGGCGAGACTTGCCCAGGCTTGCCTCGCTGCTAGGCTTGCTGCCCGGGAAGGAGCAGGCTGTGCGATGCTGGGAGAGGCCACTGGCGCCTTCCTGGCCTCAGCTCCACTCCTGCCTTGCCTTTGCATCTAGGCCCCGGGCGTCCTTGGGGAAGGCTTAGGAGCCGGTGGCTTGCACACTGCCGAGCCCTCCAGCAGTGAGGCCTCTCGTAGAGGGGAGGGGAGGGCAAGTGCAGGGCTCCACCAGCGGTTGCTTGGCCGCCCAGACTCAGCGCCGCACGGAGAGCACAAGGCTCCCAGGTCCCCTGGCTGTGGTCTGCAGCCCCACACTCCCGGAGGCTGACTCCGTGGGCGCCCAGAAGGTGCCTGACAGACGTCATGTCCCTAGCGCTCTGCTCCCCGGCAGAGACGTGTGCAGGTGGTGGGGCCTGCCCCTGCGTGTCTGGGCTCCCGCCGGCAGCCCCAGCTCCAGGGAAGCAGCCCCTGAGCCAAGACCTGTAGGGGGCGCGGGGCGCCCCCGCCTGGAAGCCTAGCGCACAGCATGCGGGAAGCGAGCCTCCTCGGGAGAAGAGGAGGCAGCCCAGCTGCGTGCGTCTGCACTCACTCCTTGGGCGGAGCCCAGTGAGCCTCCAGTACGGCAGAGCTCCAGCTCTGCTCAGAGGCCCGATCTGGCAGAGTGGCTGGCGTGAGGCTGCTCTGCCCTGGGCGAGCCTTGCCCAGACTTGCCTCGCTGCTAGGCTTCCTGCCCGGGAAGGAGCAGGCTGCGCCAGACAGGCAGACGCTCCTGGCGCCTTCCTGGCCTCAGCTCCTTGCCTTTGCACCTAGTCCCCAGGCGTCCTTGCGGAGGGCTTAGGGGCCGGTGGGGTGCACGCTGCCAAGCCCTCCAGCCGTGAGAGCTCTGTCATAGGGAAGGGAATGGCAAGTGCAGGGCTCCTCCAGCGGTCGCTTGGCCGCCCAGACTCAGCACAGCACGGAGAGCACCAGGCTTCCCCAGGGCCCCCGGCTGTGGTCTGCAGCCCCACACACTCGGAGGCTGACTCCGTGAGCGCCCAGAAGGTGCCTGACAGACGTCATTTCCCTAGTGCTCTCCCCACCAGCAGAGACGTGGGCAGGTGGTTGGGGCCTGCCCCTGCGTGTCTGGGCTGCCGCCCACAGCCTCCGCTCAGGGGAAGCAGCCCCTGTGCCAAGACCTGCAGGAGGCGCGGGGCGTCCCTGCCTGGAAGCCAAGTGCACGGTCCGCTTGGAAGCGAGCCTCCTTGGGAAGAGTCGAGGGAGCCAAGCCGCGTGCAGCTGCAATCCCTGCTTGGGCCGAGCCGAGTGTGCCTCCAGGACGGCAGAGCTCCAGCTCTGCTCAGAGGCCGGATCCAGTCAAGTGCCTTGCGCGAGGCTGCTCTGCCCTGGGCGAGCCTTGCCCAGGCTTGCCTCGCTGCTAGGCTTGCTGCCCGGGAAGGAGCAGGCTGTGCGATGCTGGGAGAGGCCCCTGGCGCCTTCCTGGCCTCAGCTCCACTCCTGCCTTGCCTTTGCATCTAGGCCCCGGGCGTCCTTGGGGAAGGCTTAGGAGCCGGTGGCTTGCACACTGCCAAGCCCTCCAGCAGTGAGGCCTCTCGTAGAGGGGAGGGGGAGGGCAAGTGCAGGGCTCCACCAGCGGTTGCTTGGCCGCCCAGACTCAGCGCCGCACGGAGAGCACAAGGCTCCCAGGTCCCCTGGCTGTGGTCTGCAGCCCCACACTCCCGGAGGCTGACTCCGTGGGCGCCCAGAAGGTGCCTGACAGACGTCATGTCCCTAGCGCTCTGCTCCCCAGCAGAGACGTGTGCAGGTGGTGGGGCCTGCCCCTGCGTGTCTGGGCTCCCGCCGGCAGCCCCAGCTCCAGGGAAGCAGCCCCTGAGCCAAGACCTGTAGGGGGCGCGGGGCGCCCCCGCCTGGAAGCCTAGTGCACAGCATGCGGGAAGCGAGCCTCCTCGGGAGAAGAGGAGGCAGCCCAGCTGCGTGCGTCTGCACTCACTCCTTGGGCGGAGCCCAGTGAGCCTCCAGTACGGCAGAGCTCCAGCTCTGCTCAGAGGCCCGATCTGGCAGAGTGGCTGGCGTGAGGCTGCTCTGCCCTGGGCGAGCCTTGCCCAGACTTGCCTCGCTGCTAGGCTTCCTGCCCGGGAAGGAGCAGGCTGCGCCAGACAGGCAGACGCTCCTGGCGCCTTCCTGGCCTCAGCTCCACTCCTGCCTTGCCTTTGCACCTAGTCCCCAGGCGTCCTTGCGGAGGGCTTAGGGGCCGGTGGGGTGCACGCTGCCAAGCCCTCCAGCCGTGAGAGCTCTGTCATAGGGAAGGGAATGGCAAGTGCAGGGCTCCTCCAGCGGTCGCTTGGCCGCCCAGACTCAGCACAGCACGGAGAGCACCAGGCTTCCCCAGGGCCCCCGGCTGTGGTCTGCAGCCCCACACACCCGGAGGCTGACTCCGTGAGCGCCCAGAAGGTGCCTGACAGACGTCATTTCCCTAGTGCTCTCCCCACCAGCAGAGACGTGGGCAGGTGGTTGGGGCCTGCCCCTGCGTGTCTGGGCTGCCGCCCACAGCCTCCGCTCAGGGGAAGCAGCCCCTGTGCCAAGACCTGCAGGAGGCGCGGGGCGTCCCTGCCTGGAAGCCAAGTGCACGGTCCGCTTGGAAGCGAGCCTCCTTGGGAAGAGTCGAGGGAGCCAAGCCGCGTGCAGCTGCAAGCCCTGCTTGGGCCGAGCCGAGTGTGCCTCCAGGACGGCAGAGCTCCAGCTCTGCTCAGAGGCCGGATCCAGTCAAGTGCCTTGCGCGAGGCTGCTCTGCCCTGGGCGAGACTTGCCCAGGCTTGCCTCGCTGCTAGGCTTGCTGCCCGGGAAGGAGCAGGCTGTGCGATGCTGGGGAGAGGCCCCTGGCGCCTTCCTGGCCTCAGCTCCACTCCTGCCTTGCCTTTGCATCTAGGCCCCGGGCGTCCTTGGGGAAGGCTTAGGAGCCGGTGGCTTGCACACTGCCAAGCCCTCCAGCAGTGAGGCCTCTCGTAGAGGGGAGGGGGAGGGCAAGTGCAGGGCTCCACCAGCGGTTGCTTGGCCGCCCAGACTCAGCGCCGCACGGAGAGCACAAGGCTCCCAGGTCCCCTGGCTGTGGTCTGCAGCCCCACACTCCCGGAGGCTGACTCCGTGGGCGCCCAGAAGGTGCCTGACAGACGTCATGTCCCTAGCGCTCTGCTCCCCAGCAGAGACGTGTGCAGGTGGTGGGGCCTGCCCCTGCGTGTCTGGGCTCCCGCCGGCAGCCCCAGCTCCAGGGAAGCAGCCCCTGAGCCAAGACCTGTAGGGGGCGCGGGGCGCCCCCGCCTGGAAGCCTAGTGCACAGCATGCGGGAAGCGAGCCTCCTCGGGAGAAGAGGAGGCAGCCCAGCTGCGTGCGTCTGCACTCACTCCTTGGGCGGAGCCCAGTGAGCCTCCAGTACGGCAGAGCTCCAGCTCTGCTCAGAGGCCCGATCTGGCAGAGTGGCTGGCGTGAGGCTGCTCTGCCCTGGGCGAGCCTTGCCCAGACTTGCCTCGCTGCTAGGCTTCCTGCCCGGGAAGGAGCAGGCTGCGCCAGACAGGCAGACGCTCCTGGCGCCTTCCTGGCCTCAGCTCCACTCCTGCCTTGCCTTTGCACCTAGTCCCCAGGCGTCCTTGCGGAGGGCTTAGGGGCCGGTGGGGTGCACGCTGCCAAGCCCTCCAGCCGTGAGAGCTCTGTCATAGGGAAGGGAATGGCAAGTGCAGGGCTCCTCCAGCGGTCGCTTGGCCGCCCAGACTCAGCACAGCACGGAGAGCACCAGGCTTCCCCAGGGCCCCCGGCTGTGGTCTGCAGCCCCACACACCCGGAGGCTGACTCCGTGAGCGCCCAGAAGGTGCCTGACAGACGTCATTTCCCTAGTGCTCTCCCCACCAGCAGAGACGTGGGCAGGTGGTTGGGGCCTGCCCCTGCGTGTCTGGGCTGCCGCCCACAGCCTCCGCTCAGGGGAAGCAGCCCCTGTGCCAAGACCTGCAGGAGGCGCGGGGCGTCCCTGCCTGGAAGCCAAGTGCACGGTCCGCTTGGAAGCGAGCCTCCTTGGGAAGAGTCGAGGGAGCCAAGCCGCGTGCAGCTGCAAGCCCTGCTTGGGCCGAGCCGAGTGTGCCTCCAGGACGGCAGAGCTCCAGCTCTGCTCAGAGGCCGGATCCAGTCAAGTGCCTTGCGCGAGGCTGCTCTGCCCTGGGCGAGACTTGCCCAGGCTTGCCTCGCTGCTAGGCTTGCTGCCCGGGAAGGAGCAGGCTGTGCGATGCTGGGAGAGGCCCCTGGCGCCTTCCTGGCCTCAGCTCCACTCCTGCCTTGCCTTTGCATCTAGGCCCCGGGCGTCCTTGGGGAAGGCTTAGGAGCCGGTGGCTTGCACACTGCCAAGCCCTCCAGCAGTGAGGCCTCTCGTAGAGGGGAGGGGAGGGCAAGTGCAGGGCTCCACCAGCGGTTGCTTGGCCGCCCAGACTCAGCGCCGCACGGAGAGCACAAGGCTCCCAGGTCCCCTGGCTGTGGTCTGCAGCCCCACACTCCCGGAGGCTGACTCCGTGGGCGCCCAGAAGGTGCCTGACAGACGTCATGTCCCTAGCGCTCTGCTCCCCAGCAGAGACGTGTGCAGGTGGTGGGGCCTGCCCCTGCGTGTCTGGGCTCCCGCCGGCAGCCCCAGCTCCAGGGAAGCAGCCCCTGAGCCAAGACCTGTAGGGGGCGCGGGGGCGCCCCCGCCTGGAAGCCTAGTGCACAGCATGCGGGAAGCGAGCCTCCTCGGGAGAAGAGGAGGCAGCCCAGCTGCGTGCGTCTGCACTCACTCCTTGGGCGGAGCCCAGTGAGCCTCCAGTACGGCAGAGCTCCAGCTCTGCTCAGAGGCCCGATCTGGCAGAGTGGCTGGCGTGAGGCTGCTCTGCCCTGGGCGAGCCTTGCCCAGACTTGCCTCGCTGCTAGGCTTCCTGCCCGGGAAGGAGCAGGCTGCGCCAGACAGGCAGACGCTCCTGGCGCCTTCCTGGCCTCAGCTCCACTCCTGCCTTGCCTTTGCACCTAGTCCCCAGGCGTCCTTGCGGAGGGCTTAGGGGCCGGTGGGGTGCACGCTGCCAAGCCCTCCAGCCGTGAGAGCTCTGTCATAGGGAAGGGAATGGCAAGTGCAGGGCTCCTCCAGCGGTCGCTTGGCCGCCCAGACTCAGCACAGCACGGAGAGCACCAGGCTTCCCCAGGGCCCCCGGCTGTGGTCTGCAGCCCCCACACACCCGGAGGCTGACTCCGTGAGCGCCCTCAGCACAGCTCCCTATGACTCCTGTGAGCGCCCACTGACGCTAAGCAGAGACGTGGGCAGGTGGTTGGGGCCTGCCCCTGCGTGTCTGGGCTGCCGCCCACAGCCTCCGCTCAGGGGAAACAGCCCCTGTGCCAAGACCTGCAGGAGGCGCGGGGCGTCCCTGCCTGGAAGCCAAGTGCACGGTCCGCTTGGAAGCGAGCCTCCTTGGGAAGAGTCGAGGGAGCCAAGCCGCGTGCAGCTGCAATCCCTGCTTGGGCCGAGCCGAGTGTGCCTCCAGGACGGCAGAGCTCCAGCTCTGCTCAGAGGCCGGATCCAGTCAAGTGCCTTGCGCGAGGCTGCTCTGCCCTGGGCGAGACTTGCCCAGGCTTGCCTCGCTGCTAGGCTTGCTGCCCGGGAAGGAGCAGGCTGTGCGATGCTGGGAGAGGCCCCTGGCGCCTTCCTGGCCTCAGCTCCACTCCTGCCTTGCCTTTGCATCTAGGCCCCGGGCGTCTTTGGGGAAGGCTTAGGAGCCGGTGGCTTGCACACTGCCAAGCCCTCCAGCAGTGAGGCCTCTCGTAGAGGGGAGGGGAGGGCAAGTGCAGGGCTCCACCAGCGGTTGCTTGGCCGCCCAGACTCAGCGCCGCACGGAGAGCACAAGGCTCCCAGGTCCCCTGGCTGTGGTCTGCAGCCCCACACTCCCGGAGGCTGACTCCGTGGGCACCCAGAAGGTGCCTGACAGACGTCATGTCCCTAGCGCTCTGCTCCCCAGCAGAGACGTGTGCAGGTGGTGGGGCCTGCCCCTGCGTGTCTGGGCTCCCGCCGGCAGCCCCAGCTCCAGGGAAGCAGCCCCTGAGCCAAGACCTGTAGGGGGCGCGGGGCGCCCCCGCCTGGAAGCCTAGCGCACAGCATGCGGGAAGCGAGCCTCCTCGGGAGAAGAGGAGGCAGCCCAGCTGCGTGCATCTGCACTCACTCCTTGGGCGGAGCCCAGTGAGCCTCCAGTACGGCAGAGCTCCAGCTCTGCTCAGAGGCCCGATCTGGCAGAGTTGCTGGCGTGAGGCTGCTCTGCCCTGGGCGAGCCTTGCCCAGACTTGCCTCGCTGCTAGGCTTCCTGCCCGGGAAGGAGCAGGCTGCGCCAGACAGGCAGACGCTCCTGGCGCCTTCCTGGCCTCAGCTCCACTCCTGCCTTGCCTTTGCACCTAGTCCCCAGGCGTCCTTGCGGAGGGCTTAGGGGCCGGTGGGGTGCACGCTGCCAAGCCCTCCAGCCGTGAGAGCTCTGTCATAGGGAAGGGAATGGCAAGTGCAGGGCTCCTCCAGCGGTCGCTTGGCCGCCCAGACTCAGCACAGCACGGAGAGCACCAGGCTTCCCCAGGGCCCCCGGCTGTGGTCTGCAGCCCCACACACCCGGAGGCTGACTCCGTGAGCGCCCAGAAGGTGCCTGACAGACGTCATTTCCCTAGTGCTCTCCCCACCAGCAGAGACGTGGGCAGGTGGTTGGGGCCTGCCCCTGCGTGTCTGGGCTGCCGCCCACAGCCTCCGCTCAGGGGAAGCAGCCCCTGTGCCAAGACCTGCAGGAGGCGCGGGGCGTCCCTGCCTGGAAGCCAAGTGCACGGTCCGCTTGGAAGCGAGCCTCCTTGGGAAGAGTCGAGGGAGCCAAGCCGCGTGCAGCTGCAATCCCTGCTTGGGCCGAGCCGAGTGTGCCTCCAGGACGGCAGAGCTCCAGCTCTGCTCAGAGGCCGGATCCAGTCAAGTGCCTTGCGCGAGGCTGCTCTGCCCTGGGCGAGACTTGCCCAGGCTTGCCTCGCTGCTAGGCTTGCTGCCCGGGAAGGAGCAGGCTGTGCGATGCTGGGAGAGGCCCCTGGCGCCTTCCTGGCCTCAGCTCCACTCCTGCCTTGCCTTTGCATCTAGGCCCCGGGCGTCCTTGGGAAGGCTTAGGAGCCGGTGGCTTGCACACTGCCGAGCCCTCCAGCAGTGAGGCCTCTCGTAGAGGGGAGGGGAGGGCAAGTGCAGGGCTCCACCAGCGGTTGCTTGGCCGCCCAGACTCAGCGCCGCACGGAGAGCACAAGGCTCCCCCAGGTCCCCTGGCTGTGGTCTGCAGCCCCACACTCCCGGAGGCTGACTCCGTGGGCGCCCAGAAGGTGCCTGACAGACGTCATGTCCCTAGCGCTCTGCTCCCCAGCAGAGACGTGTGCAGGTGGTGGGGCCTGCCCCTGCGTGTCTGGGCTCCCGCCGGCAGCCCCAGCTCCAGGGAAGCAGCCCCTGAGCCAAGACCTGTAGGGGGGCGCGGGGCGCCCCGCCTGGAAGCCTAGTGCACAGCATGCGGGAAGCGAGCTCCTTGGGAGAAGAGGAGGCAGCCCAGCTGCGTGCGTCTGCACTCACTCCTTGGGCGGAGCCCAGTGAGCCTCCAGTACGGCAGAGCTCCAGCTCTGCTCAGAGGCCCGATCTGGCAGAGTGGCTGGTGTGAGGCTGCTCTGCCCTGGGCGAGCCTTGCCCAGACTTGCCTCGCTGCTAGGCTTCCTGCCCGGGAAGGAGCAGGCTGCGCCAGACAGGCAGACGCTCCTGGCGCCTTCCTGGCCTCAGCTCCACTCCTGCCTTGCCTTTGCACCTAGTCCCCAGGCGTCCTTGCGGAGGGCTTAGGGGCCGGTGGGGTGCACGCTGCCAAGCCCTCCAGCCGTGAGAGCTCTGTCATAGGAAGGGAATGGCAAGTGCAGGGCTCCTCCAGCGGTCGCTTGGCCGCCCAGACTCAGCACAGCACGGAGAGCACCAGGCTTCCCCAGGGCCCCCGGCTGTGGTCTGCAGCCCCACACACCCGGAGGCTGACTCCGTGAGCGCCCAGAAGGTGCCTGACAGACGTCATTTCCCTAGTGCTCTCCCCACCAGCAGAGACGTGGGCAGGTGGTTGGGGCCTGCCCCTGCGTGTCTGGGCTGCCGCCCACAGCCTCCGCTCAGGGGAAACAGCCCCTGTGCCAAGACCTGCAGGAGGCGCGGGGCGTCCCTGCCTGGAAGCCAAGTGCACGGTCCGCTTGGAAGCGAGCCTCCTTGGGAAGAGTCGAGGGAGCCAAGCCGCGTGCAGGCTGCAATCCCTGCTTGGGCCGAGCCGAGTGTGCCTCCAGACCGGCAGAGCTCCAGCTCTGCTCAGAGGCCGATCCAGTCAAGTGCCTTGCGCGAGGCTGCTCTGCCCTGGGCGAGACTTGCCCAGGCTTGCCTCGCTGCTAGGCTTGCTGCCCGGGAAGGAGCAGGCTGTGCGATGCTGGGAGAGGCCCCTGGCGCCTTCCTGCCTCAGCTCCACTCCTGCCTTGCCTTTGCATCTAGGCCCCGGGCGTCCTTGGGGAAGGCTTAGGAGCCGGTGGCTTGCACACTGCCAAGCCCTCCAGCAGTGAGGCCTCTCGTAGAGGGGAGGGGAGGGCAAGTGCAGGGCTCCACCAGCGGTTGCTTGGCCGCCCAGACTCAGCGCCGCACGGAGAGCACAAGGCTCCCAGGTCCCCTGGCTGTGGTCTGCAGCCCCACACTCCCGGAGGCTGACTCCGTGGGCGCCCAGAAGGTGCCTGACAGACGTCATGTCCCTAGCGCTCTGCTCCCCAGCAGAGACGTGTGCAGGTGGTGGGGCCTGCCCCTGCGTGTCTGGGCTCCCGCCGGCAGCCCCAGCTCCAGGGAAGCAGCCCCTGAGCCAAGACCTGTAGGGGGCGCGGGGCGCCCCCGCCTGGAGCCTAGTGCACAGCATGCGGGAAGCGAGCCTCCTCGGGAGAAGAGGAGGCAGCCCAGCTGCGTGCGTCTGCACTCACTCCTTGGGCGGAGCCCAGTGAGCCTCCAGTACGGCAGAGCTCCAGCTCTGCTCAGAGGCCCGATCTGGCAGAGTGGCTGGCGTGAGGCTGCTCTGCCCTGGGCGAGCCTTGCCCAGACTTGCCTCGCTGCTAGGCTTCCTGCCCGGGAAGGAGCAGGCTGCGCCAGACAGGCAGACGCTCCTGGCGCCTTCCTGGCCTCAGCTCCACTCCTGCCTTGCCTTTGCACCTAGTCCCCAGGCGTCCTTGCGGAGGGCTTAGGGGCCGGTGGGGGTGCACGCTGCCAAGCCCTCCAGCCGTGAGAGCTCTGTCATAGGGAAGGGAATGGCAAGTGCAGGGCTCCTCCAGCGGTCGCTTGGCCGCCCAGACTCAGCACAGCACGGAGAGCACCAGGCTTCCCCAGGGCCCCCGGCTGTGGTCTGCAGCCCACACACCCGGAGGCTGACTCCGTGAGCGCCCAGAAGGTGCCTGACAGACGTCATTTCCCTAGTGCTCTCCCCACCAGCAGAGACGTGGGCAGGTGGTTGGGGCCTGCCCCTGCGTGTCTGGGCTGCCGCCCACAGCCTCCGCTCAGGGGAAGCAGCCCCTGTGCCAAGACCTGCAGGAGGCGCGGGGCGTCCCTGCCTGGAAGCCAAGTGCACGGTCCGCTTGGAAGCGAGCCTCCTTGGAAGAGTCGAGGGAGCCAAGCCGCGTGCAGCTGCAATCCCTGCTTGGGCCGAGCCGAGTGTGCCTCCAGGACGGCAGAGCTCCAGCTCTGCTCAGAGGCCGGATCCAGTCAAGTGCCTTGCGCGAGGCTGCTCTGCCCTGGGCGAGACTTGCCCAGGCTTGCCTCGCTGCTAGGCTTGCTGCCCGGGAAGGAGCAGGCTGTGCGATGCTGGGAGAGGCCCCTGGCGCCTTCCTGCCTCAGCTCCACTCCTGCCTTGCCTTTGCATCTAGGCCCCGGGCGTCCTTGGGGAAGGCTTAGGAGCCGGTGGCTTGCACACTGCCAAGCCCTCCAGCAGTGAGGCCTCTCGTAGAGGGGAGGGGAGGGGCAAGTGCAGGGCTCCACCAGCGGTTGCTTGGCCGCCCAGACTCAGCGCCGCACGGAGAGCACAAGGCTCCCAGGTCCCCTGGCTGTGGTCTGCAGCCCCACACTCCCGGAGGCTGACTCCGTGGGCGCCCAGAAGGTGCCTGACAGACGTCATGTCCCTAGCGCTCTGCTCCCCAGCAGAGACGTGTGCAGGTGGTGGGGCCTGCCCCTGCGTGTCTGGGCTCCCGCCGGCAGCCCCAGCTCCAGGGAAGCAGCCCCTGAGCCAAGACCTGTAGGGGGCGCGGGGCGCCCCCGCCTGGAAGCCTAGTGCACAGCATGCGGGAAGCGAGCCTCCTCGGGAGAAGAGGAGGCAGCCCAGCTGCGTGCGTCTGCACTCACTCCTTGGGCGGAGCCCAGTGAGCCTCCAGTACGGCAGAGCTCCAGCTCTGCTCAGAGGCCCGATCTGGCAGAGTGGCTGGCGTGAGGCTGCTCTGCCCTGGGCGAGCCTTGCCCAGACTTGCCTCGCTGCTAGGCTTCCTGCCCGGGAAGGAGCAGGCTGCGCCAGACAGGCAGACGCTCCTGGCGCCTTCCTGGCCTCAGCTCCACTCCTGCCTTGCCTTTGCACCTAGTCCCCAGGCGTCCTTGCGGAGGGCTTAGGGGCCGGTGGGGTGCACGCTGCCAAGCCCTCCAGCCGTGAGAGCTCTGTCATAGGGAAGGGAATGGCAAGTGCAGGGCTCCTCCAGCGGTCGCTTGGCCGCCCAG
This sequence comes from Budorcas taxicolor, assembly GCF_023091745.1. Taxonomy (NCBI): domain Eukaryota; kingdom Metazoa; phylum Chordata; class Mammalia; order Artiodactyla; family Bovidae; genus Budorcas; species Budorcas taxicolor. Next base: position 32,667 of record NW_026292640.1, read on the forward strand.
ACTCAGCACAGCACGGAGAGCACCAGGCTTCCCCAGGGCCCCCGGCTGTGGTCTGCAGCCCCACACACCCGGAGGCTGACTCCGTGAGCGCCCAGAAGGTGCCTGACAGACGTCATTTCCCTAGTGCTCTCCCCACCAGCAGAGACGTGGGCAGGTGGTTGGGGCCTGCCCCTGCGTGTCTGGGCTGCCGCCCACAGCCTCCGCTCAGGGGAAACAGCCCCTGTGCCAAGACCTGCAGGAGGCGCGGGGCGTCCCTGCCTGGAAGCCAAGTGCACGGTCCGCTTGGAAGCGAGCCTCCTTGGGAAGAGTCGAGGGAGCCAAGCCGCGTGCAGCTGCAATCCCTGCTTGGGCCGAGCCGAGTGTGCCTCCAGGACGGCAGAGCTCCAGCTCTGCTCAGAGGCCGGATCCAGTCAAGTGCCTTGCGCGAGGCTGCTCTGCCCTGGGCGAGACTTGCCCAGGCTTGCCTCGCTGCTAGGCTTGCTGCCCGGGAAGGAGCAGGCTGTGCGATGCTGGGAGAGGCCCCTGGCGCCTTCCTGGCCTCAGCTCCACTCCTGCCTTGCCTTTGCATCTAGGCCCCGGGCGTCCTTGGGGAAGGCTTAGGAGCCGGTGGCTTGCACACTGCCGAGCCCTCCAGCAGTGAGGCCTCTCGTAGAGGGGAGGGGAGGGCAAGTGCAGGGCTCCACCAGCGGTTGCTTGGCCGCCCAGACTCAGCGCCGCACGGAGAGCACAAGGCTCCCAGGTCCCCTGGCTGTGGTCTGCAGCCCCACACTCCCGGAGGCTGACTCCGTGGGCGCCCAGAAGGTGCCTGACAGACGTCATGTCCCTAGCGCTCTGCTCCCCAGCAGAGACGTGTGCAGGTGGTGGGGCCTGCCCCTGCGTGTCTGGGCTCCCGCCGGCAGCCCCAGCTCCAGGGAAGCAGCCCCTGAGCCAAGACCTGTAGGGGGCGCGGGGCGCCCCCGCCTGGAAGCCTAGTGCACAGCATGCGGGAAGCGAGCCTCCTCGGGAGAAGAGGAGGCAGCCCAGCTGCGTGCGTCTGCACTCACTCCTTGGGCGGAGCCCAGTGAGCCTCCAGTACGGCAGAGCTCCAGCTCTGCTCAGAGGCCCGATCTGGCAGAGTGGCTGGCGTGAGGCTGCTCTGCCCTGGGCGAGCCTTGCCCAGACTTGCCTCGCTGCTAGGCTTCCTGCCCGGGAAGGAGCAGGCTGCGCCAGACAGGCAGACGCTCCTGGCGCCTTCCTGGCCTCAGCTCCACTCCTGCCTTGCCTTTGCACCTAGTCCCCAGGCGTCCTTGCGGAGGGCTTAGGGGCCGGTGGGGTGCACGCTGCCAAGCCCTCCAGCCGTGAGAGCTCTGTCATAGGGAAGGGAATGGCAAGTGCAGGGCTCCTCCAGCGGTCGCTTGGCCGCCCAGACTCAGCACAGCACGGAGAGCACCAGGCTTCCCCAGGGCCCCCGGCTGTGGTCTGCAGCCCCACACACCCGGAGGCTGACTCCGTGAGCGCCCAGAAGGTGCCTGACAGACGTCATTTCCCTAGTGCTCTCCCCACCAGCAGAGACGTGGGCAGGTGGTTGGGGCCTGCCCCTGCGTGTCTGGGCTGCCGCCCACAGCCTCCGCTCAGGGGAAGCAGCCCCTGTGCCAAGACCTGCAGGAGGCGCGGGGCGTCCCTGCCTGGAAGCCAAGTGCACGGTCCGCTTGGAAGCGAGCCTCCTTGGGAAGAGTCGAGGGAGCCAAGCCGCGTGCAGCTGCAATCCCTGCTTGGGCCGAGCCGAGTGTGCCTCCAGGACGGCAGAGCTCCAGCTCTGCTCAGAGGCCGGATCCAGTCAAGTGCCTTGCGCGAGGCTGCTCTGCCCTGGGCGAGACTTGCCCAGGCTTGCCTCGCTGCTAGGCTTGCTGCCCGGGAAGGAGCAGGCTGTGCGATGCTGGGAGAGGCCCCTGGCGCCTTCCTGGCCTCAGCTCCACTCCTGCCTTGCCTTTGCATCTAGGCCCCGGGCGTCCTTGGGGAAGGCTTAGGAGCCGGTGGCTTGCACACTGCCAAGCCCTCCAGCAGTGAGGCCTCTCGTAGAGGGGAGGGGAGGGCAAGTGCAGGGCTCCACCAGCGGTTGCTTGGCCGCCCAGACTCAGCGCCGCACGGAGAGCACAAGGCTCCCAGGTCCCCTGGCTGTGGTCTGCAGCCCCACACTCCCGGAGGCTGACTCCGTGGGCGCCCAGAAGGTGCCTGACAGACGTCATGTCCCTAGCGCTCTGCTCCCCAGCAGAGACGTGTGCAGGTGGTGGGGCCTGCCCCTGCGTGTCTGGGCTCCCGCCGGCAGCCCCAGCTCCAGGGAAGCAGCCCCTGAGCCAAGACCTGTAGGGGGCGCGGGGCGCCCCCGCCTGGAAGCCTAGTGCACAGCATGCGGGAAGCGAGCCTCCTCGGGAGAAGAGGAGGCAGCCCAGCTGCGTGCGTCTGCACTCACTCCTTGGGCGGAGCCCAGTGAGCCTCCAGTACGGCAGAGCTCCAGCTCTGCTCAGAGGCCCGATCTGGCAGAGTGGCTGGCGTGAGGCTGCTCTGCCCTGGGCGAGCCTTGCCCAGACTTGCCTCGCTGCTAGGCTTCCTGCCCGGGAAGGAGCAGGCTGCGCCAGACAGGCAGACGCTCCTGGCGCCTTCCTGGCCTCAGCTCCACTCCTGCCTTGCCTTTGCACCTAGTCCCCAGGCGTCCTTGCGGAGGGCTTAGGGGCCGGTGGGGTGCACGCTGCCAAGCCCTCCAGCCGTGAGAGCTCTGTCATAGGGAAGGGAATGGCAAGTGCAGGGCTCCTCCAGCGGTCGCTTGGCCGCCCAGACTCAGCACAGCACGGAGAGCACCAGGCTTCCCCAGGGCCCCCGGCTGTGGTCTGCAGCCCCACACACCCGGAGGCTGACTCCGTGAGCGCCCAGAAGGTGCCTGACAGACGTCATTTCCCTAGTGCTCTCCCCACCAGCAGAGACGTGGGCAGGTGGTTGGGGCCTGCCCCTGCGTGTCTGGGCTGCCGCCCACAGCCTCCGCTCAGGGGAAACAGCCCCTGTGCCAAGACCTGCAGGAGGCGCGGGGCGTCCCTGCCTGGAAGCCAAGTGCACGGTCCGCTTGGAAGCGAGCCTCCTTGGGAAGAGTCGAGGGAGCCAAGCCGCGTGCAGCTGCAATCCCTGCTTGGGCCGAGCCGAGTGTGCCTCCAGGACGGCAGAGCTCCAGCTCTGCTCAGAGGCCGGATCCAGTCAAGTGCCTTGCGCGAGGCTGCTCTGCCCTGGGCGAGACTTGCCCAGGCTTGCCTCGCTGCTAGGCTTGCTGCCCGGGAAGGAGCAGGCTGTGCGATGCTGGGAGAGGCCCCTGGCGCCTTCCTGGCCTCAGCTCCACTCCTGCCTTGCCTTTGCATCTAGGCCCCGGGCGTCCTTGGGGAAGGCTTAGGAGCCGGTGGCTTGCACACTGCCAAGCCCTCCAGCAGTGAGGCCTCTCGTAGAGGGGAGGGGAGGGCAAGTGCAGGGCTCCACCAGCGGTTGCTTGGCCGCCCAGACTCAGCGCCGCACGGAGAGCACAAGGCTCCCAGGTCCCCTGGCTGTGGTCTGCAGCCCCACACTCCCGGAGGCTGACTCCGTGGGCGCCCAGAAGGTGCCTGACAGACGTCATGTCCCTAGCGCTCTGCTCCCCAGCAGAGACGTGTGCAGGTGGTGGGGCCTGCCCCTGCGTGTCTGGGCTCCCGCCGGCAGCCCCAGCTCCAGGGAAGCAGCCCCTGAGCCAAGACCTGTAGGGGGCGCGGGGCGCCCCCGCCTGGAAGCCTAGTGCACAGCATGCGGGAAGCGAGCCTCCTCGGGAGAAGAGGAGGCAGCCCAGCTGCGTGCGTCTGCACTCACTCCTTGGGCGGAGCCCAGTGAGCCTCCAGTACGGCAGAGCTCCAGCTCTGCTCAGAGGCCCGATCTGGCAGAGTGGCTGGCGTGAGGCTGCTCTGCCCTGGGCGAGCCTTGCCCAGACTTGCCTCGCTGCTAGGCTTCCTGCCCGGGAAGGAGCAGGCTGCGCCAGACAGGCAGACGCTCCTGGCGCCTTCCTGGCCTCAGCTCCACTCCTGCCTTGCCTTTGCACCTAGTCCCCAGGCGTCCTTGCGGAGGGCTTAGGGGCCGGTGGGGTGCACGCTGCCAAGCCCTCCAGCCGTGAGAGCTCTGTCATAGGGAAGGGAATGGCAAGTGCAGGGCTCCTCCAGCGGTCGCTTGGCCGCCCAGACTCAGCACAGCACGGAGAGCACCAGGCTTCCCCAGGGCCCCCGGCTGTGGTCTGCAGCCCCACACACCCGGAGGCTGACTCCGTGAGCGCCCAGAAGGTGCCTGACAGACGTCATTTCCCTAGTGCTCTCCCCACCAGCAGAGACGTGGGCAGGTGGTTGGGGCCTGCCCCTGCGTGTCTGGGCTGCCGCCCACAGCCTCCGCTCAGGGGAAGCAGCCCCTGTGCCAAGACCTGCAGGAGGCGCGGGGCGTCCCTGCCTGGAAGCCAAGTGCACGGTCCGCTTGGAAGCGAGCCTCCTTGGGAAGAGTCGAGGGAGCCAAGCCGCGTGCAGCTGCAATCCCTGCTTGGGCCGAGCCGAGTGTGCCTCCAGGACGGCAGAGCTCCAGCTCTGCTCAGAGGCCGGATCCAGTCAAGTGCCTTGCGCGAGGCTGCTCTGCCCTGGGCGAGACTTGCCCAGGCTTGCCTCGCTGCTAGGCTTGCTGCCCGGGAAGGAGCAGGCTGTGCGATGCTGGGAGAGGCCCCTGGCGCCTTCCTGGCCTCAGCTCCACTCCTGCCTTGCCTTTGCATCTAGGCCCCGGGCGTCCTTGGGGAAGGCTTAGGAGCCGGTGGCTTGCACACTGCCAAGCCCTCCAGCAGTGAGGCCTCTCGTAGAGGGGAGGGGAGGGCAAGTGCAGGGCTCCACCAGCGGTTGCTTGGCCGCCCAGACTCAGCGCCGCACGGAGAGCACAAGGCTCCCAGGTCCCCTGGCTGTGGTCTGCAGCCCCACACTCCCGGAGGCTGACTCCGTGGGCGCCCAGAAGGTGCCTGACAGACGTCATGTCCCTAGCGCTCTGCTCCCCAGCAGAGACGTGTGCAGGTGGTGGGGCCTGCCCCTGCGTGTCTGGGCTCCCGCCGGCAGCCCCAGCTCCAGGGAAGCAGCCCCTGAGCCAAGACCTGTAGGGCGCGCGGGGCGCCCCCGCCTGGAAGCCTAGTGCACAGCATGCGGGAAGCGAGCCTCCTCGGGAGAAGAGGAGGCAGCCCAGCTGCGTGCGTCTGCACTCACTCCTTGGGCGGAGCCCAGTGAGCCTCCAGTACGGCAGAGCTCCAGCTCTGCTCAGAGGCCCGATCTGGCAGAGTGGCTGGCGTGAGGCTGCTCTGCCCTGGGCGAGCCTTGCCCAGACTTGCCTCGCTGCTAGGCTTCCTGCCCGGGAAGGAGCAGGCTGCGCCAGACAGGCAGACGCTCCTGGCGCCTTCCTGGCCTCAGCTCCACTCCTGCCTTGCCTTTGCACCTAGTCCCCAGGCGTCCTTGCGGAGGGCTTAGGGGCCGGTGGGGTGCACGCTGCCAAGCCCTCCAGCCGTGAGAGCTCTGTCATAGGGAAGGGAATGGCAAGTGCAGGGCTCCTCCAGCGGTCGCTTGGCCGCCCAGACTCAGCACAGCACGGAGAGCACCAGGCTTCCCCAGGGCCCCCGGCTGTGGTCTGCAGCCCCACACACCCGGAGGCTGACTCCGTGAGCGCCCAGAAGGTGCCTGACAGACGTCATTTCCCTAGTGCTCTCCCCACCAGCAGAGACGTGGGCAGGTGGTTGGGGCCTGCCCCTGCGTGTCTGGGCTGCCGCCCACAGCCTCCGCTCAGGGGAAGCAGCCCCTGTGCCAAGACCTGCAGGAGGCGCGGGGCGTCCCTGCCTGGAAGCCAAGTGCACGGTCCGCTTGGAAGCGAGCCTCCTTGGGAAGAGTCGAGGGAGCCAAGCCGCGTGCAGCTGCAATCCCTGCTTGGGCCGAGCCGAGTGTGCCTCCAGGACGGCAGAGCTCCAGCTCTGCTCAGAGGCCGGATCCAGTCAAGTGCCTTGCGCGAGGCTGCTCTGCCCTGGGCGAGACTTGCCCAGGCTTGCCTCGCTGCTAGGCTTGCTGCCCGGGAAGGAGCAGGCTGTGCGATGCTGGGAGAGGCCCCTGGCGCCTTCCTGGCCTCAGCTCCACTCCTGCCTTGCCTTTGCATCTAGGCCCCGGGCGTCCTTGGGGAAGGCTTAGGAGCCGGTGGCTTGCACACTGCCAAGCCCTCCAGCAGTGAGGCCTCTCGTAGAGGGGAGGGGAGGGCAAGTGCAGGGCTCCACCAGCGGTTGCTTGGCCGCCCAGACTCAGCGCCGCACGGAGAGCACAAGGCTCCCAGGTCCCCTGGCTGTGGTCTGCAGCCCCACACTCCCGGAGGCTGACTCCGTGGGCGCCCAGAAGGTGCCTGACAGACGTCATGTCCCTAGCGCTCTGCTCCCCAGCAGAGACGTGTGCAGGTGGTGGGGCCTGCCCCTGCGTGTCTGGGCTCCCGCCGGCAGCCCCAGCTCCAGGGAAGCAGCCCCTGAGCCAAGACCTGTAGGGGGCGCGGGGCGCCCCCGCCTGGAAGCCTAGTGCACAGCATGCGGGAAGCGAGCCTCCTCGGGAGAAGAGGAGGCAGCCCAGCTGCGTGCGTCTGCACTCACTCCTTGGGCGGAGCCCAGTGAGCCTCCAGTACGGCAGAGCTCCAGCTCTGCTCAGAGGCCCGATCTGGCAGAGTGGCTGGCGTGAGGCTGCTCTGCCCTGGGCGAGCCTTGCCCAGACTTGCCTCGCTGCTAGGCTTCCTGCCCGGGAAGGAGCAGGCTGCGCCAGACAGGCAGACGCTCCTGGCGCCTTCCTGGCCTCAGCTCCACTCCTGCCTTGCCTTTGCACCTAGTCCCCAGGCGTCCTTGCGGAGGGCTTAGGGGCCGGTGGGGTGCACGCTGCCAAGCCCTCCAGCCGTGAGAGCTCTGTCATAGGGAAGGGAATGGCAAGTGCAGGGCTCCTCCAGCGGTCGCTTGGCCGCCCAGACTCAGCACAGCACGGAGAGCACCAGGCTTCCCCAGGGCCCCCGGCTGTGGTCTGCAGCCCCACACACCCGGAGGCTGACTCCGTGAGCGCCCAGAAGGTGCCTGACAGACGTCATTTCCCTAGTGCTCTCCCCACCAGCAGAGACGTGGGCAGGTGGTTGGGGCCTGCCCCTGCGTGTCTGGGCTGCCGCCCACAGCCTCCGCTCAGGGGAAGCAGCCCCTGTGCCAAGACCTGCAGGAGGCGCGGGGCGTCCCTGCCTGGAAGCCAAGTGCACGGTCCGCTTGGAAGCGAGCCTCCTTGGGAAGAGTCGAGGGAGCCAAGCCGCGTGCAGCTGCAATCCCTGCTTGGGCCGAGCCGAGTGTGCCTCCAGGACGGCAGAGCTCCAGCTCTGCTCAGAGGCCGGATCCAGTCAAGTGCCTTGCGCGAGGCTGCTCTGCCCTGGGCGAGACTTGCCCAGGCTTGCCTCGCTGCTAGGCTTGCTGCCCGGGAAGGAGCAGGCTGTGCGATGCTGGGAGAGGCCCCTGGCGCCTTCCTGGCCTCAGCTCCACTCCTGCCTTGCCTTTGCATCTAGGCCCCGGGCGTCCTTGGGGAAGGCTTAGGAGCCGGTGGCTTGCACACTGCCAAGCCCTCCAGCAGTGAGGCCTCTCGTAGAGGGGAGGGGAGGGCAAGTGCAGGGCTCCACCAGCGGTTGCTTGGCCGCCCAGACTCAGCGCCGCACGGAGAGCACAAGGCTCCCAGGTCCCCTGGCTGTGGTCTGCAGCCCCACACTCCCGGAGGCTGACTCCGTGGGCGCCCAGAAGGTGCCTGACAGACGTCATGTCCCTAGCGCTCTGCTCCCCAGCAGAGACGTGTGCAGGTGGTGGGGCCTGCCCCTGCGTGTCTGGGCTCCCGCCGGCAGCCCCAGCTCCAGGGAAGCAGCCCCTGAGCCAAGACCTGTAGGGGGCGCGGGGCGCCCCCGCCTGGAAGCCTAGTGCACAGCATGCGGGAAGCGAGCCTCCTCGGGAGAAGAGGAGGCAGCCCAGCTGCGTGCGTCTGCACTCACTCCTTGGGCGGAGCCCAGTGAGCCTCCAGTACGGCAGAGCTCCAGCTCTGCTCAGAGGCCCGATCTGGCAGAGTGGCTGGCGTGAGGCTGCTCTGCCCTGGGCGAGCCTTGCCCAGACTTGCCTCGCTGCTAGGCTTCCTGCCCGGGAAGGAGCAGGCTGCGCCAGACAGGCAGACGCTCCTGGCGCCTTCCTGGCCTCAGCTCCACTCCTGCCTTGCCTTTGCACCTAGTCCCCAGGCGTCCTTGCGGAGGGCTTAGGGGCCGGTGGGGTGCACGCTGCCAAGCCCTCCAGCCGTGAGAGCTCTGTCATAGGGAAGGGAATGGCAAGTGCAGGGCTCCTCCAGCGGTCGCTTGGCCGCCCAGACTCAGCACAGCACGGAGAGCACCAGGCTTCCCCAGGGCCCCCGGCTGTGGTCTGCAGCCCCACACACCCGGAGGCTGACTCCGTGAGCGCCCAGAAGGTGCCTGACAGACGTCATTTCCCTAGTGCTCTCCCCACCAGCAGAGACGTGGGCAGGTGGTTGGGGCCTGCCCCTGCGTGTCTGGGCTGCCGCCCACAGCCTCCGCTCAGGGGAAGCAGCCCCTGTGCCAAGACCTGCAGGAGGCGCGGGGCGTCCCTGCCTGGAAGCCAAGTGCACGGTCCGCTTGGAAGCGAGCCTCCTTGGGAAGAGTCGAGGGAGCCAAGCCGCGTGCAGCTGCAATCCCTGCTTGGGCCGAGCCGAGTGTGCCTCCAGGACGGCAGAGCTCCAGCTCTGCTCAGAGGCCGGATCCAGTCAAGTGCCTTGCGCGAGGCTGCTCTGCCCTGGGCGAGACTTGCCCAGGCTTGCCTCGCTGCTAGGCTTGCTGCCCGGGAAGGAGCAGGCTGTGCGATGCTGGGAGAGGCCCCTGGCGCCTTCCTGGCCTCAGCTCCACTCCTGCCTTGCCTTTGCATCTAGGCCCCGGGCGTCCTTGGGGAAGGCTTAGGAGCCGGTGGCTTGCACACTGCCAAGCCCTCCAGCAGTGAGGCCTCTCGTAGAGGGGAGGGGAGGGCAAGTGCAGGGCTCCACCAGCGGTTGCTTGGCCGCCCAGACTCAGCACCGCACGGAGAGCACAAGGCTCCCAGGTCCCCTGGCTGTGGTCTGCAGCCCCACACTCCCGGAGGCTGACTCCGTGGGCGCCCAGAAGGTGCCTGACAGACGTCATGTCCCTAGCGCTCTGCTCCCCAGCAGAGACGTGTGCAGGTGGTGGGGCCTGCCCCTGCGTGTCTGGGCTCCCGCCGGCAGCCCCAGCTCCAGGGAAGCAGCCCCTGAGCCAAGACCTGTAGGGGGCGCGGGGCGCCCCCGCCTGGAAGCCTAGTGCACAGCATGCGGGAAGCGAGCCTCCTCGGGAGAAGAGGAGGCAGCCCAGCTGCGTGCGTCTGCACTCACTCCTTGGGCGGAGCCCAGTGAGCCTCCAGTACGGCAGAGCTCCAGCTCTGCTCAGAGGCCCGATCTGGCAGAGTGGCTGGCGTGAGGCTGCTCTGCCCTGGGCGAGCCTTGCCCAGACTTGCCTCGCTGCTAGGCTTCCTGCCCGGGAAGGAGCAGGCTGCGCCAGACAGGCAGACGCTCCTGGCGCCTTCCTGGCCTCAGCTCCACTCCTGCCTTGCCTTTGCACCTAGTCCCCAGGCGTCCTTGCGGAGGGCTTAGGGGCCGGTGGGGTGCACGCTGCCAAGCCCTCCAGCCGTGAGAGCTCTGTCATAGGGAAGGGAATGGCAAGTGCAGGGCTCCTCCAGCGGTCGCTTGGCCGCCCAGACTCAGCACAGCACGGAGAGCACCAGGCTTCCCCAGGGCCCCCGGCTGTGGTCTGCAGCCCCACACACCCGGAGGCTGACTCCGTGAGCGCCCAGAAGGTGCCTGACAGACGTCATTTCCCTAGTGCTCTCCCCACCAGCAGAGACGTGGGCAGGTGGTTGGGGCCTGCCCCTGCGTGTCTGGGCTGCCGCCCACAGCCTCCGCTCAGGGGAAGCAGCCCCTGTGCCAAGACCTGCAGGAGGCGCGGGGCGTCCCTGCCTGGAAGCCAAGTGCACGGTCCGCTTGGAAGCGAGCCTCCTTGGGAAGAGTCGAGGGAGCCAAGCCGCGTGCAGCTGCAATCCCTGCTTGGGCCGAGCCGAGTGTGCCTCCAGGACGGCAGAGCTCCAGCTCTGCTCAGAGGCCGGATCCAGTCAAGTGCCTTGCGCGAGGCTGCTCTGCCCTGGGCGAGACTTGCCCAGGCTTGCCTCGCTGCTAGGCTTGCTGCCCGGGAAGGAGCAGGCTGTGCGATGCTGGGAGAGGCCCCTGGCGCCTTCCTGGCCTCAGCTCCACTCCTGCCTTGCCTTTGCATCTAGGCCCCGGGCGTCCTTGGGGAAGGCTTAGGAGCCGGTGGCTTGCACACTGCCAAGCCCTCCAGCAGTGAGGCCTCTCGTAGAGGGGAGGGGAGGGCAAGTGCAGGGCTCCACCAGCGGTTGCTTGGCCGCCCAGACTCAGCGCCGCACGGAGAGCACAAGGCTCCCAGGTCCCCTGGCTGTGGTCTGCAGCCCCACACTCCCGGAGGCTGACTCCGTGGGCGCCCAGAAGGTGCCTGACAGACGTCATGTCCCTAGCGCTCTGCTCCCCAGCAGAGACGTGTGCAGGTGGTGGGGCCTGCCCCTGCGTGTCTGGGCTCCCGCCGGCAGCCCCAGCTCCAGGGAAGCAGCCCCTGAGCCAAGACCTGTAGGGGGCGCGGGGCGCCCCCGCCTGGAAGCCTAGTGCACAGCATGCGGGAAGCGAGCCTCCTCGGGAGAAGAGGAGGCAGCCCAGCTGCGTGCGTCTGCACTCACTCCTTGGGCGGAGCCCAGTGAGCCTCCAGTACGGCAGAGCTCCAGCTCTGCTCAGAGGCCCGATCTGGCAGAGTGGCTGGCGTGAGGCTGCTCTGCCCTGGGCGAGCCTTGCCCAGACTTGCCTCGCTGCTAGGCTTCCTGCCCGGGAAGGAGCAGGCTGCGCCAGACAGGCAGACGCTCCTGGCGCCTTCCTGGCCTCAGCTCCACTCCTGCCTTGCCTTTGCACCTAGTCCCCAGGCGTCCTTGCGGAGGGCTTAGGGGCCGGTGGGGTGCACGCTGCCAAGCCCTCCAGCCGTGAGAGCTCTGTCATAGGGAAGGGAATGGCAAGTGCAGGGCTCCTCCAGCGGTCGCTTGGCCGCCCAGACTCAGCACAGCACGGAGAGCACCAGGCTTCCCCAGGGCCCCCGGCTGTGGTCTGCAGCCCCACACACCCGGAGGCTGACTCCGTGAGCGCCCAGAAGGTGCCTGACAGACGTCATTTCCCTAGTGCTCTCCCCACCAGCAGAGACGTGGGCAGGTGGTTGGGGCCTGCCCCTGCGTGTCTGGGCTGCCGCCCACAGCCTCCGCTCAGGGGAAACAGCCCCTGTGCCAAGACCTGCAGGAGGCGCGGGGCGTCCCTGCCTGGAAGCCAAGTGCACGGTCCGCTTGGAAGCGAGCCTCCTTGGGAAGAGTCGAGGGAGCCAAGCCGCGTGCAGCTGCAATCCCTGCTTGGGCCGAGCCGAGTGTGCCTCCAGGACGGCAGAGCTCCAGCTCTGCTCAGAGGCCGGATCCAGTCAAGTGCCTTGCGCGAGGCTGCTCTGCCCTGGGCGAGACTTGCCCAGGCTTGCCTCGCTGCTAGGCTTGCTGCCCGGGAAGGAGCAGGCTGTGCGATGCTGGGAGAGGCCCCTGGCGCCTTCCTGGCCTCAGCTCCACTCCTGCCTTGCCTTTGCATCTAGGCCCCGGGCGTCCTTGGGGAAGGCTTAGGAGCCGGTGGCTTGCACACTGCCGAGCCCTCCAGCAGTGAGGCCTCTCGTAGAGGGGAGGGGAGGGCAAGTGCAGGGCTCCACCAGCGGTTGCTTGGCCGCCCAGACTCAGCGCCGCACGGAGAGCACAAGGCTCCCAGGTCCCCTGGCTGTGGTCTGCAGCCCCACACTCCCGGAGGCTGACTCCGTGGGCGCCCAGAAGGTGCCTGACAGACGTCATGTCCCTAGCGCTCTGCTCCCCAGCAGAGACGTGTGCAGGTGGTGGGGCCTGCCCCTGCGTGTCTGGGCTCCCGCCGGCAGCCCCAGCTCCAGGGAAGCAGCCCCTGAGCCAAGACCTGTAGGGGGCGCGGGGCGCCCCCGCCTGGAAGCCTAGTGCACAGCATGCGGGAAGCGAGCCTCCTCGGGAGAAGAGGAGGCAGCCCAGCTGCGTGCGTCTGCACTCACTCCTTGGGCGGAGCCCAGTGAGCCTCCAGTACGGCAGAGCTCCAGCTCTGCTCAGAGGCCCGATCTGGCAGAGTGGCTGGCGTGAGGCTGCTCTGCCCTGGGCGAGCCTTGCCCAGACTTGCCTCGCTGCTAGGCTTCCTGCCCGGGAAGGAGCAGGCTGCGCCAGACAGGCAGACGCTCCTGGCGCCTTCCTGGCCTCAGCTCCACTCCTGCCTTGCCTTTGCACCTAGTCCCCAGGCGTCCTTGCGGAGGGCTTAGGGGCCGGTGGGGTGCACGCTGCCAAGCCCTCCAGCCGTGAGAGCTCTGTCATAGGGAAGGGAATGGCAAGTGCAGGGCTCCTCCAGCGGTCGCTTGGCCGCCCAGACTCAGCACAGCACGGAGAGCACCAGGCTTCCCCAGGGCCCCCGGCTGTGGTCTGCAGCCCCACACACCCGGAGGCTGACTCCGTGAGCGCCCAGAAGGTGCCTGACAGACGTCATTTCCCTAGTGCTCTCCCCACCAGCAGAGACGTGGGCAGGTGGTTGGGGCCTGCCCCTGCGTGTCTGGGCTGCCGCCCACAGCCTCCGCTCAGGGGAAGCAGCCCCTGTGCCAAGACCTGCAGGAGGCGCGGGGCGTCCCTGCCTGGAAGCCAAGTGCACGGTCCGCTTGGAAGCGAGCCTCCTTGGGAAGAGTCGAGGGAGCCAAGCCGCGTGCAGCTGCAATCCCTGCTTGGGCCGAGCCGAGTGTGCCTCCAGGACGGCAGAGCTCCAGCTCTGCTCAGAGGCCGGATCCAGTCAAGTGCCTTGCGCGAGGCTGCTCTGCCCTGGGCGAGACTTGCCCAGGCTTGCCTCGCTGCTAGGCTTGCTGCCCGGGAAGGAGCAGGCTGTGCGATGCTGGGAGAGGCCCCTGGCGCCTTCCTGGCCTCAGCTCCACTCCTGCCTTGCCTTTGCATCTAGGCCCCGGGCGTCCTTGGGGAAGGCTTAGGAGCCGGTGGCTTGCACACTGCCGAGCCCTCCAGCAGTGAGGCCTCTCGTAGAGGGGAGGGGAGGGCAAGTGCAGGGCTCCACCAGCGGTTGCTTGGCCGCCCAGACTCAGCGCCGCACGGAGAGCACAAGGCTCCCAGGTCCCCTGGCTGTGGTCTGCAGCCCCACACTCCCGGAGGCTGACTCCGTGGGCGCCCAGAAGGTGCCTGACAGACGTCATGTCCCTAGCGCTCTGCTCCCCAGCAGAGACGTGTGCAGGTGGTGGGGCCTGCCCCTGCGTGTCTGGGCTCCCGCCGGCAGCCCCAGCTCCAGGGAAGCAGCCCCTGAGCCAAGACCTGTAGGGGGCGCGGGGCGCCCCCGCCTGGAAGCCTAGTGCACAGCATGCGGGAAGCGAGCCTCCTCGGGAGAAGAGGAGGCAGCCCAGCTGCGTGCGTCTGCACTCACTCCTTGGGCGGAGCCCAGTGAGCCTCCAGTACGGCAGAGCTCCAGCTCTGCTCAGAGGCCCGATCTGGCAGAGTGGCTGGCGTGAGGCTGCTCTGCCCTGGGCGAGCCTTGCCCAGACTTGCCTCGCTGCTAGGCTTCCTGCCCGGGAAGGAGCAGGCTGCGCCAGACAGGCAGACGCTCCTGGCGCCTTCCTGGCCTCAGCTCCACTCCTGCCTTGCCTTTGCACCTAGTCCCCAGGCGTCCTTGCGGAGGGCTTAGGGGCCGGTGGGGTGCACGCTGCCAAGCCCTCCAGCCGTGAGAGCTCTGTCATAGGGAAGGGAATGGCAAGTGCAGGGCTCCTCCAGCGGTCGCTTGGCCGCCCAGACTCAGCACAGCACGGAGAGCACCAGGCTTCCCCAGGGCCCCCGGCTGTGGTCTGCAGCCCCACACACCCGGAGGCTGACTCCGTGAGCGCCCAGAAGGTGCCTGACAGACGTCATTTCCCTAGTGCTCTCCCCACCAGCAGAGACGTGGGCAGGTGGTTGGGGCCTGCCCCTGCGTGTCTGGGCTGCCGCCCACAGCCTCCGCTCAGGGGAAGCAGCCCCTGTGCCAAGACCTGCAGGAGGCGCGGGGCGTCCCTGCCTGGAAGCCAAGTGCACGGTCCGCTTGGAAGCGAGCCTCCTTGGGAAGAGTCGAGGGAGCCAAGCCGCGTGCAGCTGCAATCCCTGCTTGGGCCGAGCCGAGTGTGCCTCCAGGACGGCAGAGCTCCAGCTCTGCTCAGAGGCCGGATCTAGTCAAGTGCCTTGCGCGAGGCTGCTCTGCCCTGGGCGAGACTTGCCCAGGCTTGCCTCGCTGCTAGGCTTGCTGCCCGGGAAGGAGCAGGCTGTGCGATGCTGGGAGAGGCCCCTGGCGCCTTCCTGGCCTCAGCTCCACTCCTGCCTTGCCTTTGCATCTAGGCCCCGGGCGTCCTTGGGGAAGGCTTAGGAGCCGGTGGCTTGCACACTGCCAAGCCCTCCAGCAGTGAGGCCTCTCGTAGAGGGGAGGGGAGGGCAAGTGCAGGGCTCCACCAGCGGTTGCTTGGCCGCCCAGACTCAGCGCCGCACGGAGAGCACAAGGCTCCCAGGTCCCCTGGCTGTGGTCTGCAGCCCCACACTCCCGGAGGCTGACTCCGTGGGCGCCCAGAAGGTGCCTGACAGACGTCATGTCCCTAGCGCTCTGCTCCCCAGCAGAGACGTGTGCAGGTGGTGGGGCCTGCCCCTGCGTGTCTGGGCTCCCGCCGGCAGCCCCAGCTCCAGGGAAGCAGCCCCTGAGCCAAGACCTGTAGGGGGCGCGGGGCGCCCCCGCCTGGAAGCCTAGTGCACAGCATGCGGGAAGCGAGCCTCCTCGGGAGAAGAGGAGGCAGCCCAGCTGCGTGCGTCTGCACTCACTCCTTGGGCGGAGCCCAGTGAGCCTCCAGTACGGCAGAGCTCCAGCTCTGCTCAGAGGCCCGATCTGGCAGAGTGGCTGGCGTGAGGCTGCTCTGCCCTGGGCGAGCCTTGCCCAGACTTGCCTCGCTGCTAGGCTTCCTGCCCGGGAAGGAGCAGGCTGCGCCAGACAGGCAGACGCTCCTGGCGCCTTCCTGGCCTCAGCTCCACTCCTGCCTTGCCTTTGCACCTAGTCCCCAGGCGTCCTTGCGGAGGGCTTAGGGGCCGGTGGGGTGCACGCTGCCAAGCCCTCCAGCCGTGAGAGCTCTGTCATAGGGAAGGGAATGGCAAGTGCAGGGCTCCTCCAGCGGTCGCTTGGCCGCCCAGACTCAGCACAGCACGGAGAGCACCAGGCTTCCCCAGGGCCCCCGGCTGTGGTCTGCAGCCCCACACACCCGGAGGCTGACTCCGTGAGCGCCCAGAAGGTGCCTGACAGACGTCATTTCCCTAGTGCTCTCCCCACCAGCAGAGACGTGGGCAGGTGGTTGGGGCCTGCCCCTGCGTGTCTGGGCTGCCGCCCACAGCCTCCGCTCAGGGGAAACAGCCCCTGTGCCAAGACCTGCAGGAGGCGCGGGGCGTCCCTGCCTGGAAGCCAAGTGCACGGTCCGCTTGGAAGCGAGCCTCCTTGGGAAGAGTCGAGGGAGCCAAGCCGCGTGCAGCTGCAATCCCTGCTTGGGCCGAGCCGAGTGTGCCTCCAGGACGGCAGAGCTCCAGCTCTGCTCAGAGGCCGGATCCAGTCAAGTGCCTTGCGCGAGGCTGCTCTGCCCTGGGCGAGACTTGCCCAGGCTTGCCTCGCTGCTAGGCTTGCTGCCCGGGAAGGAGCAGGCTGTGCGATGCTGGGAGAGGCCCCTGGCGCCTTCCTGGCCTCAGCTCCACTCCTGCCTTGCCTTTGCATCTAGGCCCCGGGCGTCCTTGGGGAAGGCTTAGGAGCCGGTGGCTTGCACACTGCCGAGCCCTCCAGCAGTGAGGCCTCTCGTAGAGGGGAGGGGAGGGCAAGTGCAGGGCTCCACCAGCGGTTGCTTGGCCGCCCAGACTCAGCGCCGCACGGAGAGCACAAGGCTCCCAGGTCCCCTGGCTGTGGTCTGCAGCCCCACACTCCCGGAGGCTGACTCCGTGGGCGCCCAGAAGGTGCCTGACAGACGTCATGTCCCTAGCGCTCTGCTCCCCAGCAGAGACGTGTGCAGGTGGTGGGGCCTGCCCCTGCGTGTCTGGGCTCCCGCCGGCAGCCCCAGCTCCAGGGAAGCAGCCCCTGAGCCAAGACCTGTAGGGGGCGCGGGGCGCCCCCGCCTGGAAGCCTAGTGCACAGCATGCGGGAAGCGAGCCTCCTCGGGAGAAGAGGAGGCAGCCCAGCTGCGTGCGTCTGCACTCACTCCTTGGGCGGAGCCCAGTGAGCCTCCAGTACGGCAGAGCTCCAGCTCTGCTCAGAGGCCCGATCTGGCAGAGTGGCTGGCGTGAGGCTGCTCTGCCCTGGGCGAGCCTTGCCCAGACTTGCCTCGCTGCTAGGCTTCCTGCCCGGGAAGGAGCAGGCTGCGCCAGACAGGCAGACGCTCCTGGCGCCTTCCTGGCCTCAGCTCCACTCCTGCCTTGCCTTTGCACCTAGTCCCCAGGCGTCCTTGCGGAGGGCTTAGGGGCCGGTGGGGTGCACGCTGCCAAGCCCTCCAGCCGTGAGAGCTCTGTCATAGGGAAGGGAATGGCAAGTGCAGGGCTCCTCCAGCGGTCGCTTGGCCGCCCAGACTCAGCACAGCACGGAGAGCACCAGGCTTCCCCAGGGCCCCCGGCTGTGGTCTGCAGCCCCACACACCCGGAGGCTGACTCCGTGAGCGCCCAGAAGGTGCCTGACAGACGTCATTTCCCTAGTGCTCTCCCCACCAGCAGAGACGTGGGCAGGTGGTTGGGGCCTGCCCCTGCGTGTCTGGGCTGCCGCCCACAGCCTCCGCTCAGGGGAAGCAGCCCCTGTGCCAAGACCTGCAGGAGGCGCGGGGCGTCCCTGCCTGGAAGCCAAGTGCACGGTCCGCTTGGAAGCGAGCCTCCTTGGGAAGAGTCGAGGGAGCCAAGCCGCGTGCAGCTGCAATCCCTGCTTGGGCCGAGCCGAGTGTGCCTCCAGGACGGCAGAGCTCCAGCTCTGCTCAGAGGCCGGATCCAGTCAAGTGCCTTGCGCGAGGCTGCTCTGCCCTGGGCGAGACTTGCCCAGGCTTGCCTCGCTGCTAGGCTTGCTGCCCGGGAAGGAGCAGGCTGTGCGATGCTGGGAGAGGCCCCTGGCGCCTTCCTGGCCTCAGCTCCACTCCTGCCTTGCCTTTGCATCTAGGCCCCGGGCGTCCTTGGGGAAGGCTTAGGAGCCGGTGGCTTGCACACTGCCGAGCCCTCCAGCAGTGAGGCCTCTCGTAGAGGGGAGGGGAGGGCAAGTGCAGGGCTCCACCAGCGGTTGCTTGGCCGCCCAGACTCAGCGCCGCACGGAGAGCACAAGGCTCCCAGGTCCCCTGGCTGTGGTCTGCAGCCCCACACTCCCGGAGGCTGACTCCGTGGGCGCCCAGAAGGTGCCTGACAGACGTCATGTCCCTAGCGCTCTGCTCCCCAGCAGAGACGTGTGCAGGTGGTGGGGCCTGCCCCTGCGTGTCTGGGCTCCCGCCGGCAGCCCCAGCTCCAGGGAAGCAGCCCCTGAGCCAAGACCTGTAGGGGGCGCGGGGCGCCCCCGCCTGGAAGCCTAGTGCACAGCATGCGGGAAGCGAGCCTCCTCGGGAGAAGAGGAGGCAGCCCAGCTGCGTGCGTCTGCACTCACTCCTTGGGCGGAGCCCAGTGAGCCTCCAGTACGGCAGAGCTCCAGCTCTGCTCAGAGGCCCGATCTGGCAGAGTGGCTGGCGTGAGGCTGCTCTGCCCTGGGCGAGCCTTGCCCAGACTTGCCTCGCTGCTAGGCTTCCTGCCCGGGAAGGAGCAGGCTGCGCCAGACAGGCAGACGCTCCTGGCGCCTTCCTGGCCTCAGCTCCACTCCTGCCTTGCCTTTGCACCTAGTCCCCAGGCGTCCTTGCGGAGGGCTTAGGGGCCGGTGGGGTGCACGCTGCCAAGCCCTCCAGCCGTGAGAGCTCTGTCATAGGGAAGGGAATGGCAAGTGCAGGGCTCCTCCAGCGGTCGCTTGGCCGCCCAGACTCAGCACAGCACGGAGAGCACCAGGCTTCCCCAGGGCCCCCGGCTGTGGTCTGCAGCCCCACACACCCGGAGGCTGACTCCGTGAGCGCCCAGAAGGTGCCTGACAGACGTCATTTCCCTAGTGCTCTCCCCACCAGCAGAGACGTGGGCAGGTGGTTGGGGCCTGCCCCTGCGTGTCTGGGCTGCCGCCCACAGCCTCCGCTCAGGGGAAGCAGCCCCTGTGCCAAGACCTGCAGGAGGCGCGGGGCGTCCCTGCCTGGAAGCCAAGTGCACGGTCCGCTTGGAAGCGAGCCTCCTTGGGAAGAGTCGAGGGAGCCAAGCCGCGTGCAGCTGCAAGCCCTGCTTGGGCCGAGCCGAGTGTGCCTCCAGGACGGCAGAGCTCCAGCTCTGCTCAGAGGCCGGATCCAGTCAAGTGCCTTGCGCGAGGCTGCTCTGCCCTGGGCGAGACTTGCCCAGGCTTGCCTCGCTGCTAGGCTTGCTGCCCGGGAAGGAGCAGGCTGTGCGATGCTGGGAGAGGCCCCTGGCGCCTTCCTGGCCTCAGCTCCACTCCTGCCTTGCCTTTGCATCTAGGCCCCGGGCGTCCTTGGGGAAGGCTTAGGAGCCGGTGGCTTGCACACTGCCAAGCCCTCCAGCAGTGAGGCCTCTCGTAGAGGGGAGGGGAGGGCAAGTGCAGGGCTCCACCAGCGGTTGCTTGGCCGCCCAGACTCAGCGCCGCACGGAGAGCACAAGGCTCCCAGGTCCCCTGGCTGTGGTCTGCAGCCCCACACTCCCGGAGGCTGACTCCGTGGGCGCCCAGAAGGTGCCTGACAGACGTCATGTCCCTAGCGCTCTGCTCCCCAGCAGAGACGTGTGCAGGTGGTGGGGCCTGCCCCTGCGTGTCTGGGCTCCCGCCGGCAGCCCCAGCTCCAGGGAAGCAGCCCCTGAGCCAAGACCTGTAGGGGGCGCGGGGCGCCCCCGCCTGGAAGCCTAGTGCACAGCATGCGGGAAGCGAGCCTCCTCGGGAGAAGAGGAGGCAGCCCAGCTGCGTGCGTCTGCACTCACTCCTTGGGCGGAGCCCAGTGAGCCTCCAGTACGGCAGAGCTCCAGCTCTGCTCAGAGGCCCGATCTGGCAGAGTGGCTGGCGTGAGGCTGCTCTGCCCTGGGCGAGCCTTGCCCAGACTTGCCTCGCTGCTAGGCTTCCTGCCCGGGAAGGAGCAGGCTGCGCCAGACAGGCAGACGCTCCTGGCGCCTTCCTGGCCTCAGCTCCACTCCTGCCTTGCCTTTGCACCTAGTCCCCAGGCGTCCTTGCGGAGGGCTTAGGGGCCGGTGGGGTGCACGCTGCCAAGCCCTCCAGCCGTGAGAGCTCTGTCATAGGGAAGGGAATGGCAAGTGCAGGGATCCTCCAGCGGTCGCTTGGCCGCCCAGACTCAGCACAGCACGGAGAGCACCAGGCTTCCCCAGGGCCCCCGGCTGTGGTCTGCAGCCCCACACACCCGGAGGCTGACTCCGTGAGCGCCCAGAAGGTGCCTGACAGACGTCATTTCCCTAGTGCTCTCCCCACCAGCAGAGACGTGGGCAGGTGGTTGGGGCCTGCCCCTGCGTGTCTGGGCTGCCGCCCACAGCCTCCGCTCAGGGGAAGCAGCCCCTGTGCCAAGACCTGCAGGAGGCGCGGGGCGTCCCTGCCTGGAAGCCAAGTGCACGGTCCGCTTGGAAGCGAGCCTCCTTGGGAAGAGTCGAGGGAGCCAAGCCGCGTGCAGCTGCAATCCCTGCTTGGGCCGAGCCGAGTGTGCCTCCAGGACGGCAGAGCTCCAGCTCTGCTCAGAGGCCGGATCCAGTCAAGTGCCTTGCGCGAGGCTGCTCTGCCCTGGGCGAGACTTGCCCAGGCTTGCCTCGCTGCTAGGCTTGCTGCCCGGGAAGGAGCAGGCTGTGCGATGCTGGGAGAGGCCCCTGGCGCCTTCCTGGCCTCAGCTCCACTCCTGCCTTGCCTTTGCATCTAGGCCCCGGGCGTCCTTGGGGAAGGCTTAGGAGCCGGTGGCTTGCACACTGCCGAGCCCTCCAGCAGTGAGGCCTCTCGTAGAGGGGAGGGGAGGGCAAGTGCAGGGCTCCACCAGCGGTTGCTTGGCCGCCCAGACTCAGCGCCGCACGGAGAGCACAAGGCTCCCAGGTCCCCTGGCTGTGGTCTGCAGCCCCACACTCCCGGAGGCTGACTCCGTGGGCGCCCAGAAGGTGCCTGACAGACGTCATGTCCCTAGCGCTCTGCTCCCCAGCAGAGACGTGTGCAGGTGGTGGGGCCTGCCCCTGCGTGTCTGGGCTCCCGCCGGCAGCCCCAGCTCCAGGGAAGCAGCCCCTGAGCCAAGACCTGTAGGGGGCGCGGGGCGCCCCCGCCTGGAAGCCTAGTGCACAGCATGCGGGAAGCGAGCCTCCTCGGGAGAAGAGGAGGCAGCCCAGCTGCGTGCGTCTGCACTCACTCCTTGGGCGGAGCCCAGTGAGCCTCCAGTACGGCAGAGCTCCAGCTCTGCTCAGAGGCCCGATCTGGCAGAGTGGCTGGCGTGAGGCTGCTCTGCCCTGGGCGAGCCTTGCCCAGACTTGCCTCGCTGCTAGGCTTCCTGCCCGGGAAGGAGCAGGCTGCGCCAGACAGGCAGACGCTCCTGGCGCCTTCCTGGCCTCAGCTCCACTCCTGCCTTGCCTTTGCACCTAGTCCCCAGGCGTCCTTGCGGAGGGCTTAGGGGCCGGTGGGGTGCACGCTGCCAAGCCCTCCAGCCGTGAGAGCTCTGTCATAGGGAAGGGAATGGCAAGTGCAGGGCTCCTCCAGCGGTCGCTTGGCCGCCCAGACTCAGCACAGCACGGAGAGCACCAGGCTTCCCCAGGGCCCCCGGCTGTGGTCTGCAGCCCCACACACCCGGAGGCTGACTCCGTGAGCGCCCAGAAGGTGCCTGACAGACGTCATTTCCCTAGTGCTCTCCCCACCAGCAGAGACGTGGGCAGGTGGTTGGGGCCTGCCCCTGCGTGTCTGGGCTGCCGCCCACAGCCTCCGCTCAGGGGAAGCAGCCCCTGTGCCAAGACCTGCAGGAGGCGCGGGGCGTCCCTGCCTGGAAGCCAAGTGCACGGTCCGCTTGGAAGCGAGCCTCCTTGGGAAGAGTCGAGGGAGCCAAGCCGCGTGCAGCTGCAATCCCTGCTTGGGCCGAGCCGAGTGTGCCTCCAGGACGGCAGAGCTCCAGCTCTGCTCAGAGGCCGGATCCAGTCAAGTGCCTTGCGCGAGGCTGCTCTGCCCTGGGCGAGACTTGCCCAGGCTTGCCTCGCTGCTAGGCTTGCTGCCCGGGAAGGAGCAGGCTGTGCGATGCTGGGAGAGGCCCCTGGCGCCTTCCTGGCCTCAGCTCCACTCCTGCCTTGCCTTTGCATCTAGGCCCCGGGCGTCCTTGGGGAAGGCTTAGGAGCCGGTGGCTTGCACACTGCCAAGCCCTCCAGCAGTGAGGCCTCTCGTAGAGGGGAGGGGAGGGCAAGTGCAGGGCTCCACCAGCGGTTGCTTGGCCGCCCAGACTCAGCGCCGCACGGAGAGCACAAGGCTCCCAGGTCCCCTGGCTGTGGTCTGCAGCCCCACACTCCCGGAGGCTGACTCCGTGGGCGCCCAGAAGGTGCCTGACAGACGTCATGTCCCTAGCGCTCTGCTCCCCAGCAGAGACGTGTGCAGGTGGTGGGGCCTGCCCCTGCGTGTCTGGGCTCCCGCCGGCAGCCCCAGCTCCAGGGAAGCAGCCCCTGAGCCAAGACCTGTAGGGGGCGCGGGGCGCCCCCGCCTGGAAGCCTAGTGCACAGCATGCGGGAAGCGAGCCTCCTCGGGAGAAGAGGAGGCAGCCCAGCTGCGTGCGTCTGCACTCACTCCTTGGGCGGAGCCCAGTGAGCCTCCAGTACGGCAGAGCTCCAGCTCTGCTCAGAGGCCCGATCTGGCAGAGTGGCTGGCGTGAGGCTGCTCTGCCCTGGGCGAGCCTTGCCCAGACTTGCCTCGCTGCTAGGCTTCCTGCCCGGGAAGGAGCAGGCTGCGCCAGACAGGCAGACGCTCCTGGCGCCTTCCTGGCCTCAGCTCCACTCCTGCCTTGCCTTTGCACCTAGTCCCCAGGCGTCCTTGCGGAGGGCTTAGGGGCCGGTGGGGTGCACGCTGCCAAGCCCTCCAGCCGTGAGAGCTCTGTCATAGGGAAGGGAATGGCAAGTGCAGGGCTCCTCCAGCGGTCGCTTGGCCGCCCAGACTCAGCACAGCACGGAGAGCACCAGGCTTCCCCAGGGCCCCCGGCTGTGGTCTGCAGCCCCACACACCCGGAGGCTGACTCCGTGAGCGCCCAGAGGGTGCCTGACAGACGTCATTTCCCTAGTGCTCTCCCCACCAGCAGAGACGTGGGCAGGTGGTTGGGGCCTGCCCCTGCGTGTCTGGGCTGCCGCCCACAGCCTCCGCTCAGGGGAAGCAGCCCCTGTGCCAAGACCTGCAGGAGGCGCGGGGCGTCCCTGCCTGGAAGCCAAGTGCACGGTCCGCTTGGAAGCGAGCCTCCTTGGGAAGAGTCGAGGGAGCCAAGCCGCGTGCAGCTGCAATCCCTGCTTGGGCCGAGCCGAGTGTGCCTCCAGGACGGCAGAGCTCCAGCTCTGCTCAGAGGCCGGATCCAGTCAAGTGCCTTGCGCGAGGCTGCTCTGCCCTGGGCGAGACTTGCCCAGGCTTGCCTCGCTGCTAGGCTTGCTGCCCGGGAAGGAGCAGGCTGTGCGATGCTGGGAGAGGCCCCTGGCGCCTTCCTGGCCTCAGCTCCACTCCTGCCTTGCCTTTGCATCTAGGCCCCGGGCGTCCTTGGGGAAGGCTTAGGAGCCGGTGGCTTGCACACTGCCAAGCCCTCCAGCAGTGAGGCCTCTCGTAGAGGGGAGGGGAGGGCAAGTGCAGGGCTCCACCAGCGGTTGCTTGGCCGCCCAGACTCAGCGCCGCACGGAGAGCACAAGGCTCCCAGGTCCCCTGGCTGTGGTCTGCAGCCCCACACTCCCGGAGGCTGACTCCGTGGGCGCCCAGAAGGTGCCTGACAGACGTCATGTCCCTAGCGCTCTGCTCCCCAGCAGAGACGTGTGCAGGTGGTGGGGCCTGCCCCTGCGTGTCTGGGCTCCCGCCGGCAGCCCCAGCTCCAGGGAAGCAGCCCCTGAGCCAAGACCTGTAGGGGGCGCGGGGCGCCCCCGCCTGGAAGCCTAGTGCACAGCATGCGGGAAGCGAGCCTCCTCGGGAGAAGAGGAGGCAGCCCAGCTGCGTGCGTCTGCACTCACTCCTTGGGCGGAGCCCAGTGAGCCTCCAGTACGGCAGAGCTCCAGCTCTGCTCAGAGGCCCGATCTGGCAGAGTGGCTGGCGTGAGGCTGCTCTGCCCTGGGCGAGCCTTGCCCAGACTTGCCTCGCTGCTAGGCTTCCTGCCCGGGAAGGAGCAGGCTGCGCCAGACAGGCAGACGCTCCTGGCGCCTTCCTGGCCTCAGCTCCACTCCTGCCTTGCCTTTGCACCTAGTCCCCAGGCGTCCTTGCGGAGGGCTTAGGGGCCGGTGGGGTGCACGCTGCCAAGCCCTCCAGCCGTGAGAGCTCTGTCATAGGGAAGGGAATGGCAAGTGCAGGGCTCCTCCAGCGGTCGCTTGGCCGCCCAGACTCAGCACAGCACGGAGAGCACCAGGCTTCCCCAGGGCCCCCGGCTGTGGTCTGCAGCCCCACACACCCGGAGGCTGACTCCGTGAGCGCCCAGAAGGTGCCTGACAGACGTCATTTCCCTAGTGCTCTCCCCACCAGCAGAGACGTGGGCAGGTGGTTGGGGCCTGCCCCTGCGTGTCTGGGCTGCCGCCCACAGCCTCCGCTCAGGGGAAGCAGCCCCTGTGCCAAGACCTGCAGGAGGCGCGGGGCGTCCCTGCCTGGAAGCCAAGTGCACGGTCCGCTTGGAAGCGAGCCTCCTTGGGAAGAGTCGAGGGAGCCAAGCCGCGTGCAGCTGCAATCCCTGCTTGGGCCGAGCCGAGTGTGCCTCCAGGACAGCAGAGCTCCAGCTCTGCTCAGAGGCCGGATCCAGTCAAGTGCCTTGCGCGAGGCTGCTCTGCCCTGGGCGAGACTTGCCCAGGCTTGCCTCGCTGCTAGGCTTGCTGCCCGGGAAGGAGCAGGCTGTGCGATGCTGGGAGAGGCCCCTGGCGCCTTCCTGGCCTCAGCTCCACTCCTGCCTTGCCTTTGCATCTAGGCCCCGGGCGTCCTTGGGGAAGGCTTAGGAGCCGGTGGCTTGCACACTGCCAAGCCCTCCAGCAGTGAGGCCTCTCGTAGAGGGGAGGGGAGGGCAAGTGCAGGGCTCCACCAGCGGTTGCTTGGCCGCCCAGACTCAGCGCCGCACGGAGAGCACAAGGCTCCCAGGTCCCCTGGCTGTGGTCTGCAGCCCCACACTCCCGGAGGCTGACTCCGTGGGCGCCCAGAAGGTGCCTGACAGACGTCATGTCCCTAGCGCTCTGCTCCCCAGCAGAGACGTGTGCAGGTGGTGGGGCCTGCCCCTGCGTGTCTGGGCTCCCGCCGGCAGCCCCAGCTCCAGGGAAGCAGCCCCTGAGCCAAGACCTGTAGGGGGCGCGGGGCGCCCCCGCCTGGAAGCCTAGTGCACAGCATGCGGGAAGCGAGCCTCCTCGGGAGAAGAGGAGGCAGCCCAGCTGCGTGCGTCTGCACTCACTCCTTGGGCGGAGCCCAGTGAGCCTCCAGTACGGCAGAGCTCCAGCTCTGCTCAGAGGCCCGATCTGGCAGAGTGGCTGGCGTGAGGCTGCTCTGCCCTGGGCGAGCCTTGCCCAGACTTGCCTCGCTGCTAGGCTTCCTGCCCGGGAAGGAGCAGGCTGCGCCAGACAGGCAGACGCTCCTGGCGCCTTCCTGGCCTCAGCTCCACTCCTGCCTTGCCTTTGCACCTAGTCCCCAGGCGTCCTTGCGGAGGGCTTAGGGGCCGGTGGGGTGCACGCTGCCAAGCCCTCCAGCCGTGAGAGCTCTGTCATAGGGAAGGGAATGGCAAGTGCAGGGCTCCTCCAGCGGTCGCTTGGCCGCCCAGACTCAGCACAGCACGGAGAGCACCAGGCTTCCCCAGGGCCCCCGGCTGTGGTCTGCAGCCCCACACACCCGGAGGCTGACTCCGTGAGCGCCCAGAAGGTGCCTGACAGACGTCATTTCCCTAGTGCTCTCCCCACCAGCAGAGACGTGGGCAGGTGGTTGGGGCCTGCCCCTGCGTGTCTGGGCTGCCGCCCACAGCCTCCGCTCAGGGGAAGCAGCCCCTGTGCCAAGACCTGCAGGAGGCGCGGGGCGTCCCTGCCTGGAAGCCAAGTGCACGGTCCGCTTGGAAGCGAGCCTCCTTGGGAAGAGTCGAGGGAGCCAAGCCGCGTGCAGCTGCAATCCCTGCTTGGGCCGAGCCGAGTGTGCCTCCAGGACGGCAGAGCTCCAGCTCTGCTCAGAGGCCGGATCCAGTCAAGTGCCTTGCGCGAGGCTGCTCTGCCCTGGGCGAGACTTGCCCAGGCTTGCCTCGCTGCTAGGCTTGCTGCCCGGGAAGGAGCAGGCTGTGCGATGCTGGGAGAGGCCCCTGGCGCCTTCCTGGCCTCAGCTCCACTCCTGCCTTGCCTTTGCATCTAGGCCCCGGGCGTCCTTGGGGAAGGCTTAGGAGCCGGTGGCTTGCACACTGCCAAGCCCTCCAGCAGTGAGGCCTCTCGTAGAGGGGAGGGGAGGGCAAGTGCAGGGCTCCACCAGCGGTTGCTTGGCCGCCCAGACTCAGCGCCGCACGGAGAGCACAAGGCTCCCAGGTCCCCTGGCTGTGGTCTGCAGCCCCACACTCCCGGAGGCTGACTCCGTGGGCGCCCAGAAGGTGCCTGACAGACGTCATGTCCCTAGCGCTCTGCTCCCCAGCAGAGACGTGTGCAGGTGGTGGGGCCTGCCCCTGCGTGTCTGGGCTCCCGCCGGCAGCCCCAGCTCCAGGGAAGCAGCCCCTGAGCCAAGACCTGTAGGGGGCGCGGGGCGCCCCCGCCTGGAAGCCTAGTGCACAGCATGCGGGAAGCGAGCCTCCTCGGGAGAAGAGGAGGCAGCCCAGCTGCGTGCGTCTGCACTCACTCCTTGGGCGGAGCCCAGTGAGCCTCCAGGACGGCAGAGCTCCAGCTCTGCTCAGAGGCCCGATCTGGCAGAGTGGCTGGCGTGAGGCTGCTCTGCCCTGGGCGAGCCTTGCCCAGACTTGCCTCGCTGCTAGGCTTCCTGCCCGGGAAGGAGCAGGCTGCGCCAGACAGGCAGACGCTCCTGGCGCCTTCCTGGCCTCAGCTCCACTCCTGCCTTGCCTTTGCACCTAGTCCCCAGGCGTCCTTGCGGAGGGCTTAGGGGCCGGTGGGGTGCACGCTGCCAAGCCCTCCAGCCGTGAGAGCTCTGTCATAGGGAAGGGAATGGCAAGTGCAGGGCTCCTCCAGCGGTCGCTTGGCCGCCCAGACTCAGCACAGCACGGAGAGCACCAGGCTTCCCCAGGGCCCCCGGCTGTGGTCTGCAGCCCCACACACCCGGAGGCTGACTCCGTGAGCGCCCAGAAGGTGCCTGACAGACGTCATTTCCCTAGTGCTCTCCCCACCAGCACAGACGTGGGCAGGTGGTTGGGGCCTGCCCCTGCGTGTCTGGGCTGCCGCCCACAGCCTCCGCTCAGGGGAAGCAGCCCCTGTGCCAAGACCTGCAGGAGGCGCGGGGCGTCCCTGCCTGGAAGCCAAGTGCACGGTCCGCTTGGAAGCGAGCCTCCTTGGGAAGAGTCGAGGGAGCCAAGCCGCGTGCAGCTGCAATCCCTGCTTGGGCCGAGCCGAGTGTGCCTCCAGGACGGCAGAGCTCCAGCTCTGCTCAGAGGCCGGATCCAGTCAAGTGCCTTGCGCGAGGCTGCTCTGCCCTGGGCGAGACTTGCCCAGGCTTGCCTCGCTGCTAGGCTTGCTGCCCGGGAAGGAGCAGGCTGTGCGATGCTGGGAGAGGCCCCTGGCGCCTTCCTGGCCTCAGCTCCACTCCTGCCTTGCCTTTGCATCTAGGCCCCGGGCGTCCTTGGGGAAGGCTTAGGAGCCGGTGGCTTGCACACTGCCAAGCCCTCCAGCAGTGAGGCCTCTCGTAGAGGGGAGGGGAGGGCAAGTGCAGGGCTCCACCAGCGGTTGCTTGGCCGCCCAGACTCAGCGCCGCACGGAGAGCACAAGGCTCCCAGGTCCCCTGGCTGTGGTCTGCAGCCCCACACTCCCGGAGGCTGACTCCGTGGGCGCCCAGAAGGTGCCTGACAGACGTCATGTCCCTAGCGCTCTGCTCCCCAGCAGAGACGTGTGCAGGTGGTGGGGCCTGCCCCTGCGTGTCTGGGCTCCCGCCGGCAGCCCCAGCTCCAGGGAAGCAGCCCCTGAGCCAAGACCTGTAGGGGGCGCGGGGCGCCCCCGCCTGGAAGCCTAGTGCACAGCATGCGGGAAGCGAGCCTCCTCGGGAGAAGAGGAGGCAGCCCAGCTGCGTGCGTCTGCACTCACTCCTTGGGCGGAGCCCAGTGAGCCTCCAGTACGGCAGAGCTCCAGCTCTGCTCAGAGGCCCGATCTGGCAGAGTGGCTGGCGTGAGGCTGCTCTGCCCTGGGCGAGCCTTGCCCAGACTTGCCTCGCTGCTAGGCTTCCTGCCCGGGAAGGAGCAGGCTGCGCCAGACAGGCAGACGCTCCTGGCGCCTTCCTGGCCTCAGCTCCACTCCTGCCTTGCCT
>NW_026292641.1:0-60498 GCF_023091745.1 Budorcas taxicolor
GTAGAGGCTGGGCCCGCAAACCGAGGGCATCGGGCTTGGGACCACATCTCCGACGCTCCGGAGCCCATAACTTTTGATCCGCAAGGAGTTACGCGGTGCAGCATACCGTTGGAAAGAACTCCGAGAGCTCTACGATCGGCTGTTATCGGAGCCAAAAATTGAACATTTTCATCTGTTTCGGGACACTTTTCTTCCTTTGCGCTATTTTTTTACCCCGGATCGTACGTCATGCGTCGCTAAAAGGACGACAACCTAATCCATCACATTTCTAGTACCGAATCCCACGGCACCTTGGGCAAGACAGCTTCGCTTCACGTAGAGGCTGGGCCCGAAAATCGAGGGCATCGGGCTTGGGACCACGTCTCTGTCGCTCCGGAGCCTATAACTTTTGATCCGCAAGGAGTTCCGCGGCGAGCAGCATACCGTTGGAAAGCTCTCCGAGAGCTCTACGATGGGGGGTAGCTAAGCTGGCTTCGCTCTGCCGGTTATCGGAGCCAAAAATCGAACGTTTTCATCTATTTTTGGACACTTTTCTTCTTTTGGGCTTTTTTTTTGTCCCGGATTGTACGTCGTGCGCGGCGAAAAGGGCGACAACCTAATCCATCACATTTCTATTATCGAATCCCACGGCACCTTGGGCAAGACAGCTTCGCTTCACGTAGAGGCTGTGCCCGCAAACCGAAGGCATCGGGCTTGGGACCACGTCTCCGTCGTTCCGGAGCCCATAACTTTTGATCCGCAAGGAATTACGCGACGCGCAGCATACCATTGGAAAGCTCTCCGAGAGCTCTACAATTGTGGCATCAAAGTTAACTTTGTTGCGCCTGTTATCGGAGCCAAAAATTGAACATTTTCATCAGTTTCGGGACACTTTTCTTCTTTTGCGCTGTTTTTTTCGACCCGAATCGTACGTCGTGCGCCGCGAAAAGGACTACAACCTAATCCATCACATTTCTATTACCGAATCCCATGGCACCTAGGCCAAGCCTGCTTCGCTTCACGTAGAGGCTGGGCCCGCAAACCGAGGGCATCGGGCTT
Source organism: Budorcas taxicolor (assembly GCF_023091745.1). Taxonomy (NCBI): domain Eukaryota; kingdom Metazoa; phylum Chordata; class Mammalia; order Artiodactyla; family Bovidae; genus Budorcas; species Budorcas taxicolor. The sequence continues at coordinate 1,039 of NW_026292641.1, forward strand.
GGGACCACGTCTCCGTCGCTCCGGAGCCCATAACTTTTGATCCGTAAGGAGTTACGTGGCGCGCAGCATACCGTTGGAAAGATCTCCGAGAGCTCTACGATGGGGGGTTGCTAAGGTGGCTACGCTGAACCTGTTATCAGAGCAAAAAATTGAACGTTTTCATCAGTTTTGGGACACTTTTTTTCTTTTAAGCTTTTTTTTTCGTCCCGGATCGTACGTCGTGCGCGGCGAAAATGACGACAATCTAATCGATCACATTTCTATTATTGAATACCACGGCACCTTGGGCTAGACAGCTTCGCTTCGCATAGAGGATGGGCCCACAAACCGAGGGCATCGGGCTTGGGACCACGTCTCCATCGCTTCGGAGCCCATAACTTTTGATCCGCAAGGAGTTACGCGGCCGCAGCATACCGTTCAAAAGCTATCCAAGAGCTCTACGATGGGGGCAGCGAAGATTGCTTCGCTGCGCCTGTTATCGGAGACAAAAATTTAACGTTTTCATCATTTTCGGGACATTTTTCTTCTTTTCCGCTGTTCTTTCGTCCCGGATCGTACGTCTTGCACCGCAAATAGGACGACAACCTAATCAATCACATTTCTATTACCGAATCCTACGGTACCTTGGGAAAGACAGCTTCGCTTCACGTAGAGGCTGGGCCCGCAAATCGAGGGCATCGGGCTTGGGACCACGTCTCCGTCGCTCTGGAGCCTATAACTTTTGATCCGCAAGGAGGTACGCGGCGTGCAACATACCGTTGGAAAGCTCTCCGAGAGCACTACGATGGGGGGTAGCTAAGCTGGCCTCGCTGAGCCTTTTATCAGAGCCAAAAATTGAACGTTTTCATCAGTTTTGGGACACTTTTCTTGTTTTGCGCTTTTTTTTCGTCCCAGATCGTACGTCGTATGCGGCGAAAAGGACGACAACCTAATCCATCACATTTCTATTGTCGAATACCACGGCACCTTGGGCTAGACAGCTTCGCTTCGCATAGAGGCTGGGCCCGCAAACCGAGGGCATCGGGCTTGGGACCACGTCTCCATCTCTTCGGAGCCCATAACTTTTGATCTGCAAGGAGTTACGCGGCTGCAGCATACAGTTGGAAAGCTCTCCGAGAGCTCTACGATGGGGGCAGCGAAGCTTGCTTCGCTGCGCCTGTTATCAGAGTAAAAAATGGAACGTTTTTTTCATCAGGTTTGGGACACTTTTCTTCATTTTCGCTGTTTTATCGTCCCAAATCGTACGTCGTGCACCGCAAAAAGGACGACAGCCTAATCCATCACATTTCTATTACTGAATCCCACGGTACCTTGGGCAAGACAGCTTCGCTTCACGTAGAGGCTGGCCCCGCAAACCGAGGGCATTGGGCTTGGAACCTCGTCTCCGTCACTCCAGAGCCCATAACTTTTGATCCGCAAGGAGTTACGCGGCCGCAGCATACCGTTGGAAAGCTCTCCGAGAGCTCTATGATGGGGGCAGCGAAGCTCTCTTCGCTGCGCCTGTTATCAGAGCCAAAAATCGAACGTTTTCAACAGTTTCGGGACACTTTTAAGCTTTTCTGGTCTTTTTTTCGTCACGGATCGTACGTCGTGCACCGCAAAAAGGAAGATAACCTAATCCATCACATTTCTATTTCCGAATCCCACGGTACCTTGGGCAAGATAGCTTCGCTTCACGTAGAGGCTGGGCCCGCAAACCGAGGGCATCGGGCTTGGGACCACGTCTCCGTCGCTCCGGAGCCCATAATTTTTGATCCGCAAGGAATTACGCGGCGCGCAGCATACCGTTGGAAAGCTCTCTGAGAGCTTTACGTTGTGGGCAGCGAAGCTGGCTTCGCTTGCACCTATTATCAGAGCCAAAAATTAAACATTTTCATCAGTTTTTGAACACTTTTCTTATTTTGAGCTTTCTTTTCGTCCCGGATTGTACGTCGTGCGCGGAGAAAAGGACGACAACCTAATCCATCACATTTCTATTACCGAATCCCACGGCACCTTGGGCAAGACAGCTTCGCTTCACGTAGAGGCTGGGCCCACAAACTGAGGGCATCGGGCTTCGGACCACGTCTCTATCGCTCCGCTGCCCATAACTTTTGATCCGCAAGGAGTTATGCGGCGCGCAGCATACCGTTGGAAAGCTCTCCGAGAGCTCTACGATGGAGGCAGCAAAGCTGCCTTTGTTGCGCCTGTTATCGGAGCCAAAACTTGAACATTTTCATCAGTTTCGGGACACTTTTCTTCTTTTGCGCTATTTTTTTCATCCCGGATCGTACGTCGTGCGCCGCAAAAAGGACAACAACCTAATCCATCACATTTCTATTACCGAATCTCACAGCACCTTGGGCAAGATAGGTTCGCTTCAAGTAGATGCTGGGCCCGCAAACCGAGGGAATCGGGCTTGGGACCAAGTCTCCATCGCTTCGGAGCCCATAACTTTTGATCTGTAAGGAGTTACGCGGCGCGCAGCATAACGTTGGAAAGCTCTCCGAGAGCTCTACAATGGGGGTAGGTAAGCTGGCTTCGTTGCGCCTGTTATCGGAGCCAAAAATTGAACGTTTTTATCAGTTTTGGGATACTTTTTTTTCTTTTGCGCTTATTTTTCTTTCTGGATCGTACGTCGTGCGCGGCGAAAAAGGACGACAACATAATCCATCACATTTCTATTAACGAATCCCACGGCGCCTTGGGCAAGACAACTTTGCTTCACATAGAGGCTGGCCCCCCAACCGAGGGCATCGGGCTTGGGACCACGTCTCCGTCTCTCCGGAGCCCATAACTTCTGATCCGCAAGGAGTTACGCAGCTCGCAGCATACCGTTGGAAAGCTCTCCGAGAGCTATACGATGGGGGCAGCTAAGCTGGCTTTGCTGCAGCTGTTATCGGAGCAAAAATAGAACGTTTTCATCAGTTTTGGTACACTTTTCTTCTTTTGCGCTTTTTTTTGTCCCGTATCGTACGTCGTCCGCGGTGAAAAGGACGACAACTTAATCCATTACATTTCTATTACCGAATCCCACGGAACCTTGGGCAAGACAGCTTCGCTTCTTGTAGAGGCTGGGCCCGCAAACCAATGGCATAGGACTTGGGACCACGTCTCCGTCGCTCCGGAGCCCATAACATTTTATCCGCAAGGAGTTACGCGTCGCGCAGCTTTCCGTTGGAAGGCTCTTCGAGAGCTCTACGATGGGGGTAGCTAAGCTGGCTTCGCTGCGCCGGTTACCGGAGCCAATAATCGAACGTTTTCATCAATTTTGGGACACTTTTCTTCTTTTGCGCTTTTTTTTCATCCCAGATCGTACGTCGTGCGCGGCGAAAAGGACGGCAACCTAATCCATCACATTTCTATTTCCGAATCCCACGGCACCTTGGGCAAGACAGCTTCGCTTCACGAAGATGCTGGGCCCGCAAACGAGGGCATCGGGCTTGGGACCACGTCTCCGTCGCTCCGGAGCACATAACTTTTGATCCGCAAGGAGTTACGTGGCGAGCAGCATACCGTTGGAAAGCTCTCCGAGAGCTCTACAATGGGGGTAGCTAAGCTGGCTTCGCTGCGCCTATTATCGGAGCCAAAAATTGAACGTTTTTATCAGTTTTGGGATACTTTTCTTCTTTTGCACTTTTTTTTCGTCCTGGATCGTACGTCGTGCGCGGCTAAAAGGACGACAACCTAATCCATCACATTTCTATTAACGAATCCCTCGGCGCCTTGGGCAAGACAACTTTGCTTCACGTAGAGGCTGGGGCCCGGAAACTGAGGGCAACGGGCTTGGGACCACGTCTGCGTCGCTCCGGAGCCCATAACTTTTGATCCGAAAGGAGTTACGCGGCGCGCTGCATACCGTTGGAAAGCTCTCCGAGAGCTCTACGATGGGGGCAGCTAAGCTGGCTTTGCTGCGGCTGTTATCGGAGCAAAAAACAAACGTTTTTCATTTGTTTTGGGACACTTTTCTTCTTTTGCAGTTTTTTTCGTCTCGGATCGTACGTCGTGCGCGGCGAAAAGGACGACAACTTAATCCATCACATTTCTATTACCGAATCCCACGGAACCTTGGGCAAGACAGCTTCGCTTCTCGTAGAGGCTGGGCCCACAAACCGAGGGCATCGGGCTTAGGACCACGTCTCCATCGCTCCGGAGCCCATAACTTTTGATCCGCAAGGGGTTACGAGAAGCGCAGCATACCGTTGGAAAGCTCTCCGAGAGCTCTATGATGGGGGTAGCTAAGCTGGCTTCGCTGCGCCTGTTATTGGAGCCAAAAATTGAACGTTTTCATCAGTTTTGAGACATTTTTCTTCTTTTCCGCTTTTTTTTTGTCCCGGATCGTACGTCGTGCGCGTCGAAAAGGACGACAACCTAATCCATCACATTTCTATTACTGAATCCCACGGTACCTTGGTCAAGACAGCTTCGTTTCACGTAGAGGCTGGGCCCGCAAATCGAGGGCATCGGGCTTGGGACCACGTCTCCGTTGCTCCGGAGCCCATAACTTTTGATCCGCAAGGAGTTACGCGGTGCGGAGCATACCGTCGGATAGCTCTCCGAGAGCTATACGTTGGGGAAAGTGAAGCTAGCTTCGCCGCGCCTGTTATCGGATCCAAAAATCGAACGTTTTCATAAGTTTTGGGACACTTTTCTTCATTTGCGCTTTTTTTTCGTCCCGGATCGTACGTCGTGCGCCGCAAAAAGGACGACAACCTAATCCATCACATTTCTATTAACGAATCCCACGGAACCTTGGGCAAGACTGTTTCGCTTCACGTAGAGGCTTGGCCCGCAAACCGGGGGCATCGGGCTTGGGACCACGTGTCCGTCGCTCCAGAGCCCATAACTTTTGATCCGCAAGGAGTTACGCTGCGCGCGGCATCCTGTTGGAAAGCTCTTCGAGAGCTCTACGATGGGGATAGCTAAGCTGGCTTCGCTGCGCCTGTTATCGGAGCCAAAAATTGAACGTTTTCATTAGTTTCGGGATACTTTTCTTCTTTTGTGCTGTTTTTTTCATCCCGGATCGTACATCGTGCGCCGCAAAAAGGACGACAACCTAATCCATCACATTTCTATTTTTTGAATCCCACGGCACCTTGGGCAAGATAGCTTTGATTCACGTAGAGGCTGGGGCCCGCAAACCGAGGGCATCGGGCTTGGGACCACGTCTCCGTCACTCCGGAGCCCATAACTTTTGATCCGCAAAGAGTTAAACGGCGCGCAGCATACCGTTTGAAAGCTCTCCGAGAGCTCTACGATGGGGGTAGCTAAGCTGGCTTCGTTGCGCCTATTATCAGAGCCGAAAATTGAATGTTTTCATCAATTTTGGGACACTTTTCTTCTTTTGCACTTTTTTTTAGTCCCGGATCGTACGTCGTGCGTCGCGAAAAGGACGACAACCTAATCCATCACATTTCTATTACCAAATCCCACGGTACCTTGGGCAAGACAGCTTCGCTTCACGTAGAGGCTGGGCCCGCAAACCAAGGGCATCGGGCTAGGGACCACGTCTCCGTCGCTCCGGAGCCCATAACTTTTGATCCGCAATGAGTTACGCGGGGCGCAGCATACCGTTGGAAAGCTCTCCGGGAGCTCTACGATGGGGGTAGCTAAGGTTGCCACGCTGAACCTGTTATCAGAGCGAAAAATCAAACGTTTTCATCAGTTTTGGGACACTTTTTTTCTTTTAAGCTTTTTTTTCGTCCCGGATCGTACGTCGTGCGCGGCGAAAAGGACGACAATCTAATCCATCACATTTCTATTACTGAATACCACGGCACCTTGGGCTAGACAGCTTCACTTCGCATAGAGGCTGGGCCCGCAAACCAAGGGCATCGTGCTTGGGACCACGTCTCCATCGCTCCGGAGCCCATAACTTTTGATCCGCAAGGAGTTACGCGGCCGCAGCATACCGTTGAAAAGCTATCCGAGAGCTCTACGATGGGGGCAACGAAGCTTGCTTCGCTGCGCCTGTTATCGAAGACAAAAATTGAACGTTTTCATCATTTTCGGGACATTTTTCTTCTTTTCCGCTGTTCTTTCGTCCCGGATCGTACGTCTTGCACCGCAAATAGGACGACAACCTAATCAATCACATTTCTATTACCAAATCCTACGGTACCTTGGGAAAGATAGCTTCGCTTCACGTAGAGGCTGGGCCCGCAAATCGAGGGCATCGGGCTTGGGACCACGTCTCCGTCGCTCCGGAGCCCATAACTTTTGATCCGCAAGGAGTTACGCGGCGTACAGTATACCGTTGGAAAGCTCTCCAAGAGCTCTATGATTGGGGCAGCGAAGTTAGCTTTACTGCGCCTGTTATCAGAGCCACAAATTGAATATTTTCATCAGTTTCAGGACACTTTTCTTATTTTGCGCTATTTTTTCACCCCGGATCGTACGTCGTGCGCCGCGAAAAGGACGACAACCTAATCCATCACATTTCTATTACCAAATCCCATGGCACCTTGGGCAAAAAAGTTTCCCTTCATGTAGAGACTGGGCCCGCAAACCGAGGGCATCGGGCTTGGGACCACGTCTCCGTCGCTCCGAAGCCCATAACTTTTGATCTGCAAGGACTTACGCGGCGTGCAGCATACCGTTGGAATGCTCTCCGAGAGCACTACGATAGGGGTAGCTAAGCTGGCCTCGCTGAGCCTTTTATCAGAGCCAAAAATCGAACGTTTTCATCAGTTTTGGGACACTTTTCTTGTTTTGCGCTTTTTTTTCGTCCCAGATCTTACGTCGTATGCGGCGAAAAGGACGACAACCTAATCCATCACATTTCTATTACCGAATACCACGGCACCTTGGGCTAGACAGCTTCGCTTCGCATAGAGGCTGGGCCCGCAAACCGAGGGCATCGGGCTTGGGACCACGTCTCCATCGCTTCGGAGCCCATAACTTTTGATCTGCAAGGAGTTACGCGGCTGCAGCATACCGTTGGAAAGCTCTCCGAGAGCTCTACGATGGGGGGAGCGAAGCTTGCTTCGCTGCGCCTGTTATCGGAGTAAAAAATGGAACGTTTTCATCAGTTTTGGGACACTTTTCTTCATTTTCGCTGTTTTACAGTCCCGGATCGTACGTCGTGCACCGCAAAAAGGACGACAACCTAATCCATCACATTTCTATTACTGATTCCCACGGTACCTTGGGCAAGACAGCTTCGCTTCACGTAGAGGCTGGCCCCGCAAATCGAGGGCATTGGGCTTGGAACCTCGTCTCCATCACTCCAGAGCCCATAACTTTTGATCCGCAAGGAGTTACGCGGCCCGCAGCATACCGTTGGAGAGCTCTCCGAGAGCTCTATGATGGGGGGCAGCGAAGCTCGCTTCCCTGCGCCTGTTATCAGAGCCAAAAATCGAACGTTTTCAACAGTTTCGGGACACTTTTAAGCTTTTCTGCTCTTTTTTCGTCACGGATCGTACGTCGTGCACCACAAAAATGACGACAACCTAATCCATCACATTTCTATTACCGAATCCCACGGTACCTTGGGCAAGATAGCTTCGCTTCACGTAGAGGCTGGGCCCGCAAACCGAGGGCATCGGGCTTGGGACCACGTCTCCGTCGCTCTGGAGCCCATAATTTTTGATTCGCAAGGAATTACGCGGCGCGCAGCATACCGTTGGAAAGCTCTCTGAGAGCTCTACCCAGCTTCGCTGCACCTGTTATCAGAGCCAAAAATCGAACGTTTTTCATCAGTTTTTGAACACTTTTCTTCTTTTGAGCTTTCTTTTCGTCCCGGATCGTACGTCAGTGCGCGGAGAAAAGGACGACAACCTAATCCATTACATTTCTATTACCGAATCTCACGGCACCTTGGGCAAGACAGCTTCGCTTCACGTAGAGGCTGGGCCCGCAAACCGAGGGCATCGGGCTTGGGACCACGTCTCTATCGCTCCGCAGCCCATAACTTTTGATCCGCAAGGAGTTATGCGGCGCGCAGCATACCGTTGGAAAGCTCTCCGAGAGCTCTACGATGGGGGCAGCAAAGCTGCCTTTGTTGCGCCTGTTATCGGAGCCAAAACTTGAACATTTTCATCAGTTTTGGGACACTTTTCTTCTTTTGCGCTATTTTTTCGTCCCGGATCGTACGTCGTGCGCCGCAAAAAGGACAACAACCTAATTCATCACATTTCTATTACCGAATCTCACAGCACCTTGGGCAAGATAGGTTCGCTTCAAGTAGATGCTGGGCCCGCAAACCGAGGGAATCGGGCTTCGGACCAAGTCGCCGTCGCTCCGGAGCCCATAACTTTTGATTTTCAAGGAGTTACGCGGCGCGCAGCATACCGTTGGAAAGCTCTCCGAGAGCTCTACAATGGGGGGTAGGTAAGCTGGCTTCGCTCCGCCTGTTATCGGAGCCAAAAATTGAACGTTTTTATCAATTTTGGGATACTTTTCTTCTTTTGCGCTTATTTTTCGTTCTGGATCGTACGTCGTGCGCGGCGAAAAGGACGACAACATAATCCATCACATTTCTATTAACGAATCCCACGGCGCCTTGGGCAAGACAACTTTGCTTCACATAGAGGCTGGCCCCCCAACCGAGGGCATCGGGCTTTGGACCACGTCTCCGTCTCTCCGGAGCCCATAACTTCTGATCCGCGAGGAGTTACGCGGCTCGCAGCATACCGTTGGAAAGCAAGCTCTCCGAGAGCTATACGACGGGGGCAGCTAAGCTGGCTCTGCCGCAGCTGTTATCGGAGCAAAAATTGAACGTTTTCATCAGTTTTGGTACACTTTTCTTCTTTTGCGCTTTTTTTCGTCCCGTATCGTACGTCGTCCGCGGCGAAAAGGACGACAACTTAATCCATCACATTTCTATTACCGAATCCCACGGAACCTTGGGCAAGACAGCTTCGCTTCTTGTAGAGGCTGGGCCCGCAAACCAATGGCATAGGACTTGGGACCACGTCTCCGTCGCTCCGGAGCCCATAACTTTTTATCCGCAAGGAGTTACGCGTCGCGCAGCATTCCGTTGGAAGGCTCTCCGAGAGCTCTACGATGGGGGTAGCTAAGCTGGCTTCGCTGCGCCGGTTATCGGAGCCAATAATCGAACGTTTTCATCAATTTTGGGACACTTTTCTTCTTTTGCGCTTTTTTTTAATCCCAGATCGTACGTCGTGCGCGGCGAAAAGGACGGCAACCTAATCCATCACATTTCTATTACCGAATCCCACGGCACCTTGGGCAAGACAGCTTCGCTTCACGAAGATGCTGGGCCTGCAAACGAGGGCATCGGGCTTGGGACCACGTCTCCGTCGCTCCGGAGCCCATAACTTTTGATCCGCAAGGAGTTACGCGGCGCGCAGCATACCGTTGGAAAGCTCTCCGAGAGCTCTACAATAGGGGTAGCTAAGCTGGCTTCGCTGCGCCTGTTATCGGAGCCAAAAATTGAACGTTTTTATCAGTTTTGGGATACTTTTCTTCTATTGCACTTTTTTTTTCGTCCTGGATCGTACGTCATGCGCGGCGAAAAGGACGACAACCTAATCTATCACATTTCTATTAACGAATCCCTCGGCGCCTTGGGCAAGACAACTTTGCTTCACGTAGAGGCTGGGCCCGGAAACTGAGGGCAACGGGCTTGGGACCACGTCTCCGTCGCTCCGGAGCCCATAACTTTTGATCCGAAAGGAGTTACGCGGCGCGCAGCATACCGTTGGAAAGCTCTCCGAGAGCTCTACGATGGGGACAGCTAAGCTGGCTTTGCTGCGGCTGTTATCGGAGCCAAAAATCAAACGTTTTCATCAATTTTGGGACACTTTTCTTCTTTTGCGGTTTTTTTCATCTCGGATCGTACGTCGTGCGCGGCGAAAACGACGACAACTTAATCCATCACATTTCTATTATCGAATCCCACGGCACCTTGGGCAAGACAGCTTCGCTTCTCGTAGAGGCTGGGCCCGCAAACCGAGGGCATCGGGCTTGGGACCACGTCTCCGTCACTCCGGAGCCCATAACTTTTGATCCGCAAGGAGTTACGCGGTACGGAGCATACCGTTGGATAGCTCTCTGAGAGCTCTACGTTGGGGAAAGTGAAGCTAGCTTAGCTGCGCCTGTTATCGGATCCAAAAATCGAACGTTTTCATCAGTTTTGGGACACTTTTCTTCATTTGCGCTTTTTTTTCGTCCCGGATCGTACGTCGTGTGCCGCGAAAAGGACGACAACCTAATCCATCACATTTCTATTAACGAATCCCACGGAACCTTGGGCAAGACTGCTTCGCTTCACGTAGAGGCTGGGCCCGTAAACCGGGGGCATCGGGCTTGGGACCACGTCTCCGTCGCTCCAGAGCCCATAACTTTTGATCCGCAAGGAGTTACGCTGCGCGCGGCATACCGTTAGAAAGCTCTCCGAGAGCTCTACGATGGGGTTAGCTAAGCTGGCTTCGCTGCGCCTGTTATCGGAGCCAAAAATTCAACGTTTTCATTAGTTTTGGGATACTTTTCTTCTTTTGTGCTGTTTTTTTCATCCCGGATCGTACGTCGTGCGCCGCGAAAAGGACGACAACCTAATCCATCACATTTATTTTTTTGAATCCCACGGCACCTTGGGCAAGACAGCTTTGCTTCACGTAGAGACTGGGCCCGCAAACTGAGGGCATCGGGCTTGGGACCACGTCTCCGTCACTCTGGAGACCATAACTTTTGATCCGCAAAGAGTTAAGCGGCGCGCAGCATACCGTTGGAAAGCTCTCCGAGAGCTCTACGATGGGGGTAGCTAAGCTGGCTTCGTTGCGCCTATTATCAGAGCCGAAAATTGAACGTTTTCATGAATTTTGGGACACTTTTCTTCTTTTGCACTTTTTTTTAGTCCCGGATCGTACGTTGTGCGTCGCGAAAAGGACGACAACCTAATCCATCACATTTCTATTACCAAATCCCACGGCACCTTGGGCAAGACAGCTTCGCTTCACGTAGAGGCTGGGCCCGCAAACCAAGGGCATCGGGCTAGGGACCACGTCTCCGTCGCTCTGGAGCCCATAACTTTCGATCCGCAAGGAGTTACGCGGCTCGCAGCATACCGTTGGAAAGCTCTCCGAGGGCACTACGATGGGGGCAGCAAAGCTAGCTTTGCTGTACCTATTATCGGAGCCAAAAATCGAATGTTTTTATCAGTTTCGTGACACTTTTCTTCTTTTGCGCTTTTTTTTGGTTCCAAATCGTACGTCGTGCGCCGCGAAAAGGACTACAACCTAATCTTCACATTTCTATTAACGAATCCCATGGCACCTTGGGCAAGACTGCTTCGCTTCACGTAGAGGCTGGGCCCGGAAACTGAGGGCATCGGGCTTGGGACCACGTCTCCGTCGCTCCGGAGCCCATAACTTTTGATCCGCAAGGAGTTACGCTGCTCGCATCATACCGTTGGAAAGCACTCCCAGAGCTCTACGATGGGGACAGCTAAGCTGGCTTTCCTGCAGCTGTTATTGGAGCAAAAATTGAACGTTTTCATCAGTTTTGGGACACTTTTCTTCTTTTGAGCTGCTTTTTCGTCCCGGATCGTACATCGTGCGCCTCAAAAAGGACGACAACCTAATCCATCACATTTCTATTTCTGAATCCCACGGCACCTTGGGCAAGATAGCTTCGCTTCACGTAGATGCTAGGCCAGCAAACCGGGGGCATCGGGCTTGGGACCACGTCTCCGTCGCTCCGAAGCCCTAAACTTTTGATCTGCAAGGAGTTACGCTGCGCGCAGCATACCGTTGGAAAGCTCTCCGAGAGCTCTACGATGGGGATAGCTAAGCTGGCTTCGCTGCGCCTGTTATCGGAGCCAAAAATCAAACGTTTTCATCAGTTTCGGGACATTTTTCTTCTTTTACGCTATTTTTTCATCCCGGATCGTACGTCGTGCGCCGCAAAAAGGACTACAACCTAATCCATCACATTGCTATTAACGAATCCTACAGCACTTTGGGCAAGATAGTTTCATTTTACGTAGAGGCTGGGCCCGCAAACCGAGGGCATCGGGCGTAGAACCACGTCTCCGTCGCTCCGGAGCCCATAACTTTTGATCCGCAAGGAGTTACGCGGCGCGCAGCATACCGTTGGAAAGCTCTCCGAGAGCTCTACGATGCGGGCAGCCAAGTTGGCTTAACTGCGCCTGTTATCGGAGCCAAAAATTGAACGTTTTCATCAGTTTTGGGACACTTTTCTTATTTTGCGCTATTTTTTTAACCCCGGATCGTACGTCGTGCGCCGCGAAAAAGACGACAACCTAATCCATCACATTTCTATTACCGAATCCCATGGCACCTTGGGCAAGACAGCTTCACTTCACGTAGAGGCTGGGCCCGCAAACCTAGGACATCGGGCTTGGGACCACGTCTCCGTCGCTCTGGAGCCCATAACTTTTGATCCGTAAGGAGTTACGCGGCTCTCAGCATACCGTTGGAATGCTCTCCGAGAGCTCTACGAGGGGGGAAGCGAACCTAGACTCGCTGCCCCTGTTATAGGAGACAAAAATTGAACATTTTCATCAGTTTCGGGACACTTTTCTTCTTTTGCACTTTTTTTTCATCCCGGATCGTACGTCGTGCGCGGCGAAAAGTCAACCTAATCCATCACATTTCTATTTCCGAAATTCCACGGCACCTTGGGCAAGACAGATTCGCTTCACGTAGAGGCTGGGCCCGCAAACCGAGGGCATCGGGCTCGGAACCACGTCTCCGTCGCTCCGGTGCCCATAACTTTTGATCCGCAAGGAGTTACGCGGTGCGCAGCATACCATTGGAAAGCTCTCCGAGAGCTCTACGATGGGGTCAGCTAAGCTGGCTTTGCTGCTACTATTATCGGAGCAAAAAATCAAACGTTTTCATCAGTTTTGGGACACTTTTCTTCTTTTGAGCTTTTTTTTATTCCCAGATCGTACGTCGTGCGCCGCGAAAAGGATGACAACCTAATCCATCACATTTCTATTACCAAATCCCACGGCACCTTGAGCAAGACAGCTTCGCTTCACGTAGAGGCTGGGCCCGCAAACTGAGGGCATCGGGTTTGGGACCACGTCTCCGTTGCTCCGGAGCCCATAACTTTTGATCCATAAGGAGTTACCCGGCGCGCAGCATGCCGTTGGAAAGCTCTCCGAGAGCTCGACGATGGGGGAAGCGAACCTAGCTTTGCTGCGCCTGTTATAGGAGACAAAAATTGAACATTTTCATCAGTTTGCGGACACAATTCTTCTTTTACGCTATTTTTTCATCCCGGATCGTACGTCGTACGCCGCAAAAAGGGACGACAACCTAATCCATCACATTTCTATTACCGAATCCCACAGCACCTTGGGCAAGACAGCTTCGCTAAACGTATAGGCTGGGCACGCAAACCGAGGGCATCGGGCTTGGGAACACGTCTCCGTCGCTCTGGAGCCCATAACTTTTGATCCGAAAGGAGTTATGCAGTGCCCAGCATACCGTTGGAAAGCTCTCTGAGAGCTCTACGATGGGGGCTGCTAAGCTGGCTTTGCTGCGCCTGTTATTGGATCTATAAATCGAACATTTTCATCAATTTCGGGACACTTTTCTTCTTTTGCAATTTTTTTTCGTCTCGGATCGTACGTCGTGCGCGGCGAAAAGGACGACAACTAAAACCATTACATTTCTATTACCGAATCCCACGGCACCTTGGGCAAGATAGCTTCGCTTCACGTAGAGGCTGGGCCCGCAAACCGAAGGCATCGGGCTTGGGACCACGTCTCCGTCGCTCCAGAGCCCATAACATTTGATCTGCAAGGAGTTACGCGGTGCGCAGCATACCGTTGGAAAGCTCTCCGAGAGCTCTAGGATGGGGCAGCAAAGCTAGCTTGCTGCGCCTGTTACCGGAGCTAAAAATCAAATGTTTTCATCAATTTTGGGACACTTTTCTTCTTTTGCGCTAATTTTTCATCCCGGATCGTACGTCGTGCGCCACGAAACGGACGACAACCTAATCCATCACATTTCTATTACCAAATCCCACGGCACCATGGGCAAGACAGCTTCGCTTCACGTAGAGGCTGGGCCCGCAAACCGAGGGCTTCAGGCTTGGAACCACGTCTCTGTCGCTCCGGAGCCCATAATTTTTGATCCGTAAGGTGCTACGCGGCGCGCAGCAAACCATTGAAATGCTCTCCGAGAGCTCTACGATGGGGACAGGGAAGCAGGCTTCGCTGCGCCTGTTATCGGAACCAAAAATTGAACGTTTTCATCAGTTTTGGGACACTTTTCTTCTTTTGCGCTTTTTTTTTCGTCCCGGATCGTACGTCGTGCGCGGCGAAAAGGACGACAACCTAATCCATCACATTTCTATTACCGAATCCCATGGTACCTTGGGCAAGATAGCTTCGCTTCACGTAGAGGCTGGGCCCGCAAACTGAGAGCATCGGGTTTGGGACCACGTCTCCGTCGCTCTGAAGCCCATAACTTTTGATCCGTAAGGAGTTACGCGGCGCGCAGCATACCGTTGGAAAGCTCTTCGAGAGCTCTACGATGGGGGAAGCGAACCTAGCTTCACTGCGCCTGTTATAGGAGACAAAAATTGAACGTTTTCATCAGTTTCGGGACACAATTCTTCTTTTACGCTGTTTTTTTCATCCCGGATCGTACGTCGTGCGCCGCAAAAAGGACGACAACCTAATCCATCACATTTCTATTACCGAATCCCACAGCACCTTGGGCAAGACAGCTTCGCTACACGTAGAGGCTGGGCACGCAAACCGAGGGCTTCGGGCTTGGGAACTCGTCTCCATCGCTCTGGAGCCCATAACTTTTGATCCGAAAGGAGTTACACGGCACCCAGCATACCGTTGGAAAGCTCTCTGAGAGATATGCGATGGGGGCTGCTAAGCTGGCTTTGCTGCGCCTGTTATCGGATCTAAAAATCGAACGTTTTCATCAATTTTGGGACACTTTTCTTCTTTTGCGCTTTTTTTTTCGTCCCGGATCGTACGTCGTGCGTGGCGAAAAGGACGACAACTTAATCCATCACATTTCTATTACCGAATCCCACGGCACCTTGGGAAAGATAGCTTCGCTCCACGTAGAGGCTGGGCCCGCAAACCGAGGGCATCGAGCTTGGGACCACGTCTCCGTCGCTCCGAAGCCCATAACATTTGATCCGCAAGGAGTTACGCTGCGCGCTGCATACCGTTGAAAAGCTCTCCGAGAGCTCTACGATGGGGCAGCAAAGCTAGCTTGCTGCGCCAATTACCGGAGCCAAAAAATCGAACGTTTTCATCAATTTCGGGACACTTTTCTTCTTTTGCGCTATTTTTTCGTCCCGGATCGTACGTCGTGCGCCGCAAAAACGGACGACAGCCTAATCCATCACATTTCTATTACCGAATCCCACGGCACCTTGGGCAAGACAGCTATGCTTCACGTAGAGGCTGGGCCCGCAAACAGAGGGCATCAGGCTTAGAACCACGTCTCCGTCGCTCCGGAGCCCATAACTTTTGATCCGTAAGGTGTTACGCGGCGCGCAGCAAACCATTGGAATGCTCTCCTAGAGCTCTACGATGGGGGCAGGGAAGCAGGCTTTGCTGCGCCTGTTATCGGAGACAAAAATTGAACGTTTTCATCAGTTTCGGGACACTTTTCTTCATTTGTGCTATTTTTTCACCCCAGATCGTACGTCGTGCGCCGCGAAAAAGACGACAACCTAATCCATCACATTTCTATTACCGAATTCCACGGCACCTTGGGCAAGACAGCTTCATTTCACGTAGAGGCTGGGCCCGCAAACCGAGGGCATCGGGCTTGGGACCACGTCTCCGTCGCTCCAGAGCCCATAACTTTTGATCTGTAAGGAGTTACGCGGCGCGCAGCATACTGTTGGAAAGCTCTCCGAGAGCTCTACTATGGGGGAAGCGAACCTCGCTTCGCTGCGCCTGTTATAGGAGACAAAAATTGAACGTTTTCATCAGTTTCGGGACACTTTTCTTCTTTTGCACTTTTTTTTCGTCCCGGATCGTACGTCGTGCACGGCGAAAAGGACGACAACCTAATCCATCACATTTCTATTTCCGAAATTCCATGGCACCTTGGGCAAGACAGATTCGATTCATGTAGAGGCTGGGCCCGCAAACCGTGGGCATCAGGCTTGGGACCACTTCTCCGTCGCTCCGGAGCCCATAACTTTTGATCCGCAGGGAGTTACGCTGCGCGCAGCATACCGTTGGAAAGCTCTCCGAGAGCCTTGCGATGTGGCAAATAAACCGGCGTTGCTGCGCCTTTTATCGGAGTTAAAAAACAAACGTTATCATCAGTTTCGGGACACTTTTATTCTTTTGCGCTTTTTTTTGTGCCGGATCGTACGTCGTCCGCCGCGAATAGGATGATAACCTAATCCATAACATTTCTATTATCCAATCCCACGGCACCTAGTGCAAGACAGCTTCGCTTCACGTAGAGGTTGGGCCTGCAAACCGAGGGCATTGGGCTTGGGACCACGTCTCTGTCGTTCCGGAACCCATAACTTTTGATCCGCAAGGTGTTACGTGGCACGCAGCATACAGTTGGAAAGCTCTCCGAGAGCTCTACGAAGGGGGTAGTTAAGCTCGCTTAACAGTGCCTGTTATCGGAGCCAAAAATTGAACATTTTTATTAGTTTCGGGACACTTTTCTTCTTTTGCGCTATTTTTCGTTCCAGATCGTACGTCGTGCGCCGTGAAAAGGACGACAAACTAATCTATCGCACTTGGGACAACGTCTCCGTCGCTCCGAAGCCCATTACTTTTGATCCGCAAGGAGTTACGCGGCGCGCAGCATACCGTTGGAAAGCTCTCCGAGAGCTTTACGAAGGGGGCAGCCAAGCCCGCTTTGTTGCACCTGTTATCGGAGCCAAAAATTGAATGTTTTCATCAGTTTCGGGACACTTTTCTTCTTTTGCACTGTTTTTTCTTCGCGGATCATATGTCGTGCGCCGCAAAAAGGACGACAACCTAGTCCATCACATTTCTATTACCGAATCCCACGGCACCTTGGGCAAGATAGCTTCTCTTTACGTAGAGGCTGGGCCCGCAAACCGAGGGCATCGGGCTTGGGACCACGTCTCCGTTGCTCCGGGTCCCATAACTTTTGATCCGTAAGGTGTTACGCGGCGCGCAGCATACCGTTGGAAAGCTCTCCGAGAGCTCTACGAAGGGGGTAGCTAAGCTCGCTTCACAGCGCCTGTTATTGGAGCCAAAAATCGAACATTTTTATTAGTTTCGGGACACTTTTCTTCTTTTGCGCTGTTTTTCATTCCGGATCGTACGTCGTGCGCCGCGAAAAGGACGACAAACTAATCTATCGCACTTGGGACAATGTCTCCGTCGCTCCGGAGCCCATTACTTTTGATCCGCAAGGAGTTACGCGGGGATCAGCATACCGTTGGAAAGCTCTTCGAGAGCTTTACGAAGGGGGCAGCCAAGCCCGCTTTGCTGCACCTGTTATCGGAGCCAAAAATCTAATGTTTTCATCAGTTTTGGGATACTTTTCTTCTTTTGCTCTGTTTTTTCTTCACGGATCGTACGTCGTGCGCCTCGAAAAGGACGACAACCTAGTCCATCACATTTCTAATACCGAATCCCACGGCACCTTGGGCAAGACAGCTTCTCTTTACGTAGAGGCTGGGCCCGTAAACCGAGGGCATCGGGCTTAGGACCACGTCTCCGTCGCTCCGGGTCCCATAACTTTTGATCTGCAAGGTGTTACGCGGCGTGCAGCATACCGTTAGAAAGCTCCTAGAGCTCTACGATGGGGGCAGCTAAGCCGGCTTTGCTGCGCCTGTTATCGGAGTTAAAAATCGAACATTATCATCAGTTTCGGGACTCTTTTCTTCTTTTGCTCTTTTTTTTGTCCCGGATCGTATGTCGTCCGCTGCGAAAAGGACAACAACCTAATCCATCACATTTCTATTACCGAATCCCACGGCACGTTGGGCAAGACACCTTCGCTTCACGTAGAGGCTGGGCCAGCAAACCGAGGGCATCGGGCTTGGGACCACGTCTCCGTCGCTCCGAAGCCCATAACTTTTGATCTGCAAGGAGTTACGTGGCGCGCAGCATACTGTTGGAAAGCTCTCCGAGAGCTCTACGAAGTGGGCAGCTAAGCTCGCTTCGCTGTGCCTGTTATCGGAGCCAAAAATGGAATATTTTTATAAGTTTCGGGACACTTTTCTTCTTTCGCGCTATTTTTCATCTCGGATTGTACGTCGTGCACCGTGAAAAGGACGACAAACTAATCCATCACACTTGGGACCACATCTCCGTCACTCCGGAGCCCATTACTTTTGATCCGCAAGGAGTTACGCGGCGCGCAGCATACCATTGGAAAGCTCTCCGACAGCTCTACGAAGGGGGCAGCCAAGCTCGCTTTGCTGCGCCTGTTATCGGACCCAAAAATCTAATGTTTTCATCAGTTTCGGGACACTTTTCTTCTTTTGCGCTGTTTTTTCTTCTCGGATCGTACGTCGTGCGCCGCGAAAAGGACGACAACCTAATCCATCACATTTCTATTACCGAATCCCACGGCTCCTTGAGCAAGACAGCTTCGCTTTGCGTAGAGGCTGGGCCTGCAAAGCGAGGGCCTGGGGCTTGGGACGACATCTCCGTTGCTCCGGGTCCCATAACTTTTGATCAACAAGAGTTACGCGGCGCGCAGCATACCGTTGGAAAGCTCTCCGAGAGATCTACGATGGGGGCAGCTAAGCCGGCTTTGTTGCACCTGTTATCGGAGTTAAAAATTGAACGTCATCATCAGTTTTGGGACACTTTTCTTATTTTGTACTTTTTTTTGTCCCGGATTGTACGTCGTCCGCCGCGAAAAGGACGACAACCTAATTCATCACATTTCTATTATCGAATCCCACGGCACCTTGGGCAAGACAGCTTCGCTTTACGTAGAGGCTGGGCCCGCAAACTGAGGGCATCGGGTTTGGGACCCACGTCTCCGTCGCTCCGGAGCCCATAACTTTTGATCCGTAAGGAGTTACGCGGCGCGCAACATACCGTTAGAAAGCTCTCCGAGAGCTCTACGATGGGGGCAGCTAAGCCGGCTTCGGTGCGCCTGTTATCGGAACCAACGATCATTTTCATCAATTTTGGGGCAGTTTTCTTCTTTTGCGATTTTTTTTTTCCCAGATCGTACGTCGTCCATTGCGAAAAGGACGACAACGTAATCAATCACATTTCTGTTACTGAATCCCAAGGCACCTTGGGCAAGACTGCTTCGCTTAACGTAGAGGTTGGGCCCGCAAACCGAGGGCATCGGGCTTGGGACCCACGACTCCGTCGCTCCGAAGCCCATAACTTTTGATCCGCAAGGTGTTACGCGGCGTGCAGCATACCGTTGGAAAGCTCCCCTAGAGCTCTACGATGGGGGCAGCTAAGCTGGCTTCGCTGCGCCTGTTATCGCAGCCAAAAATTGAAATTTTTCATCAATTTCGGGACACTATTCTTCTTTTGTGCTATTTTTTCAACCCGGATCATACGTCGTGCACCACGAAAAGGACGACAACCTAATCCATCAAACTTGGGACCACATCTCCGTCGCTCCGGAGCCCATTACTTTTGATCTGCAAGGAGTTACGCGGCACGCAGCATACCGTTGGAAAGCTCTCCGACAACTCTACGAATGGGGCAAGCCCAAGCTCGCTTTGCTGCGCCTGTTATCGGAGCCAAAAATCTAATGTTTTCATCAGTTTTGGGGACACTTTTCTTCTTTTGCGCTGTTTTTTCTTCTCGGATCGTGCGTCGTACGCCGCGAAAAGGACGACAACCTAATCCATCATATTTCTATTACCGAATCCCACGGCACCTTGGGCAAGATAGCTACGTTTTACGTAGAGGCTAGGTCCACAAACCGAGGGCATCGGGCTTGGGACCACGTCTCCATCGATCCGGGTCCCATAACTTTTGATCCGCAAGGTGTTACGCGGCACGCAGCATACCGTAGGAAAGCTCTCTGAGAGCTCTACGATGGGGGCAGCTAAGCCGGCTTTACTGCGCCTGTTATTGGAGTTAAAAATCGAACGTTATTATCAGTTTCAAGACACTTTTCTTCTTTTGTGCTTTTTTTTGTCCCGAATCATACGTCGTCCGCCGCGAAAAGGACGACAAACCTAATCCATCACATTTCTATTACCGAATCCCATGGTACCTTGGGTAAAACAGCTTCGCTTTACCTAGAGGCTGGGCCCACAAACCGAGGGCATCGGCTTGGGACCACGTCTCTATCGCTTCGGGTCCCATAACTTTTGATCCGGAAGGAGTTACGCGGCACGCAGCATACCGTCGGAAAGCTCTCTGAGAGCTCTACGATGGGGGCAGCTAAGCCGGCTTTGCTGTGCCTGTTATCGGAGTTAAAAATCGAACGTTATCATCAGTTTCGGGACACTTTTCTTCTTTTGCGCTTTTTTTTTTATCCCGAATCGTACGTCGTGCGCCGCAAAAAGGACGACAACCTAATCCATCACATTTCTATTACCGAATCCCACGGCACCTTGGGCAAGATAAATTCGCTTCACGTAGAGGATGGGCCCGCAAACCGAGGGCATCGGGCTTGGGATCACGTCTCCGTCGCTCCGGAGCCCATAACTTTTGATCCGCAAGGAGTTACGCAGCACGCAGTATACCGTTGGAAAGATCTCCGACAGCTCTACGAAGGGGGCAGCCAAGCTCGCTTCGCTGCGCTGTTATCGGAGCCAAAATTGAACATTTTTATCAGTTTAGGGACACTTTTCTTCTTTTCCACTGTTTTTCATCCCGGATCGTACGCTGTGCGCCGCGAAAAGGACGACAAGCTAATTCATCGCACTTGGGACTACGTCTTCGTCGTTCCGGAGCCCATTACTTTTGATTCGCAAGGAGTTATGTGGCGCGCAGCATACTGTTGGAAAGCTCTCCGTGAGCTCTACGTTGGGGGCAGCTAAGCCGGCTTTGCTGCGCCTGTTATCGGAGTTAAAAATCAAACGTTATCATCAGTTTCGGGACACTTTTCTTCTTTTGCGCTTTTTTTTGTCCCGGATCGTACGTCATCCGCCGCGAAAAGGACGACAACCTAATCCATCACATTTCTATTACCGAATCCCACGGTACCTTCGGCAGGACAGCTTCGCTTCACGTAGAGGCTGGGCCCGCAAAACCGAGGGCATCGGGCTTAGGACCACGTCTCCGTCGCTCCGGAGCCCATAACTTTTGATCCGCAAGGAGTTACGCGGCGCGCAACATACCGTTGGCAAGCTCTCCAAGAGCTCTACGATGGGGGCAGCTAAGCCAGCTTTGCTGCTCCTGTTATCGGAGTTAAAAATCGAACGTTATCACCACTTTCAGGACACTTTTCTTCATTTGTGCTTTTTTTTTTATCCCGAATCGCACGTCGTGCGCCGCGAAAAGGACGACAACCTAATCCATCACATTTCTATTACCGAATCCCACGCCACCTTGGGCAAGATAGCTTCGCTTCACGAAGAGGCTGGGCCCACAAAACCGATGGCATCGGGCTTGGGACCACGTCTCCGTCGCTCTGGAGCCTATAACTTTTGATCCGCAAGGAGTTACGCGGCGCGCAGCATACCGTTGGAAAGCTCTCCGAGAGCTCTACGAAGGGGGCAGCTAAGCTCGCTTCGCTGCGCCTGTTATTGGAGCCAAAAAATCGAACATTTTTATCAATTTTGGGACACTTTTCTTCTTTTGCGCTATTTTTCATCCCGTATCGTACGTTGTGCGCCGCGAAAAGGACGACAAACTAATCCATCGCACTTGGGACCACGTCTCCGTCGCTCCGGAGCCCATTACTTTTGATCGGCAAGGAGTTTACGCGGCGTGCAGCATACCGTTGGAAAGCTCTCCGAGAGCTCTACAATGGGGGCAGCTAAGCCGGCTTTGCTACGCCTGTTATTGGAGTTGAAAATCAAACGTTATCATCAGTTTTGGATACTTTTCTTCTTTTGCGCTTTTTTTTGTCTCGGATCGTACGTCGTCCGCCGCGAAAAGGACGACAACCTAATCCATCACATTTCTATTACCGAATCCCACGGCACCTTCGGCAGGTCAACTTCGCTTCACGTAGAGGCTGGGCCCGCAAACCGAGGGCATCGGGCTTGAGACCACGTCTCCGTCGCTCCAGAGGCCCATAACTTTTGATCCGCAAGGAGTTACGCGGCGCGCAGCACACCGTTGGAAAGCTCTCCGAGAGCTCGACGATGGGGGAAGCTAAGCCGGCTTTGCTGCGCCTATTATCGGAGTTAAAAATCGACGTTATCATCAGTTTTGAGACACTTTTCTTCTTTTGCGCTTTTTTTTTTATCCCGGATAGTACGTCGTCCGCCGCGAAAAGGATGACAACCTAATCCATTACATTTCTATTACCGAATGCCACGGCACCTTGGGCACGACAGCTTCGCTTTACGTAGAGGCTGGGCCCGCAAACCGAAGGCATCGGGCTTAGGACCACGTCTCCGTTGCTCCGGGTCCTATAACTTTTGATCCGCAAGGAGTTACATGGCGCGCAGCATACTGTTGGAAAGCTCTCCGAGAGCTCTACAATGGGGGCAGCTTAGCCGAATTCACTGTGTGAGGCTTGACCCCGAATTGCGTGCGATACCTCATTTTGCGTGCCCTAACCTAGATTTGCGTGCCATGACCTAGGTTTGAGAATTGTATTCAGTTTTTTTGTGCCTTGCATTGAATTTCGTGCATTCATATAGGGTTACGTGCGTTTACTTGAAAAACGTGCGTTCGTCTCGTAGTTCGTATCCTACCTCGTAGTGCGTGCCTTAGACCTAAGAAAGCGTGCCTTCACGCTAACTGAGAAAGCATCTTACATGGAACACTAAACTATAAAAAAATCCTACAAAATCCACTATCAATATAATAATCCTAATTCAATTCACTAGAAGACAAAATGTCACCAAAAAACAAAGCATTCCTTATTCTTTATGCATTATTCTTTTTGCACTCTCAAGATACAATTAAATAATGCTTAAAGTTGACAAAAATTCAGCATTCTTTAATGCCTTGGCCGACCATATCAAGCTTTTTTGCACAAGGTTTGAACAACATAAATTAAATATGCATGCTAGACAAACTATGACACCAAAATGCATTAAAAAATGATCAAAAAACCTTCCACTTGCACACTATTCTCGGCCATATCACTTTGGCCACGCTAAGCATTTCAAATTGAAGCATTTTGATGACACAAATCAGAATTTGGACTGCCCAAGGCTGGCCAAACCCTTAAAGCACTTGCAAGCCATCACTTTGCCATATTTTCTTCATTTCTCTTTCATTTCTCTCTCTCTCCCTCTCATTTCTCTCTTCTCTCGGCCTTAGCTGCACATTACGACCTCCTTGGCTTGTCTTCTTCACCAATTAGCTGAGCAAGGTCGAACAACCATCAAGAAAACCAAGCAAGCAAGCTAGAGTTCGAAAAACACTCATGCATGTGCATTAAAGCTTCATTTCGGTCCTAGGTAAGCTTTTTGACATCCATTTCTTTTCTTCATGTTTTAGCCTCATGCATGTGCTAAGAGATTGCTTACTAGGCTAGGAAAAATTGAGAAAAGCTAGTGGGATTTCGGCTAGGCAAAGGAAAGGAGAAGATTTGAGCTTCAACCAGGTTTTTGGGCATAGTTTGGTTGATTGCAAAGGTGAGGGTTAAAAGCTTTTGAAAACTCTTTGAAATTTCACATGCATGTTCATAAATGTGTATATTTGCTTCTGTACTTGAGTTATGTGGTCGTTCATGAGCTTAAACAACCATGCATGGCAAGAACTTGGCTTGAAAATGATGCTAGGTAAAGTCGAATTTTTAAGACAGCTTTCTGACCAGTCTGTTCGAGGTAATTTTGGCTAAGAAAATGATATTGAAATTGCGTAAAAATCACTAGGTGACTATTTTGGACAGTTTTGAACAATTTTCGCAGAAATAGGCAAAGTCAAATTTTGGCTCTAAGGTCCTCAAAATGGCAAAATCACGAAAGGTAGCTAAATCTGGAAAAATTTGAGGAAATGAAACAGTTTTGGCAGATGCACTGACTATGTAGAACGAGAGGTTTTTGACCTAGAAAATGACATCCAAATTGCGTGAAATTTTTTGTGCTGCTATATTTTTCAGTTGTGGACATTTTTTCCAGAAATAGGCTTAGGCTAAAAATGAACCTAAGGACCTCAAAAACATGAAATATCGAAAGATAGGCAAATCTGGACAGTTTTGTGCAGTTCCACTATTTCGGCTATATCTAATGATCCCGAACTCCAATTGATGCAAGGTTTGTTTCTGATTTTAGTTAACTTCTTAATATTTAATTTGACATCTTATTCACTGAATTTGGATATTGTTTGATTATTCGATTGATTGTGAGAAAACAGCCTATTGCAGTGAGTGTTCCACTTAGCTATGTGCTTGGAAAACTATTGTAACCTCTTTTGTGGCACTAATTGCTTGGAATTGTGATGTTGGAATATTATGTGGACTGTTTTGAGCACTTGAGGATGTATGAATTGAATGATGCATGACTTGGGAATGATGTTAAGTTGACTTAGGGTTTTGATCGCACGATTATGCATGAAATGGAAACCCTAATGACTAAGTATTCTTGCTAAGTGTTAACCATTGGATATTGTGAGGAAACTGTATGTTGCGTGGGGCTGCCCGTAAATGTTTTATAACTTCAAGAGTGATCTTGACCATTGCATGTTGACAAATAAGCTTTTCTTGCATCCGAACCCATGTTGATATCATTGCATGTTGAATAATCTTATCACTTGATTGCGTGGACCTTTTAATGAGTTATATGGCATGTTTTACATGTGTTACATGGCTGCCCGTTTAATTTCCATATAACTCTATATGCCTTTCAAGTGAAATTTCCTGTCTTATCGTGTCCTGCTTGTTTATCTGTCAATGTGCAATCTTATGACTGTCCGGAGGCAACCTACTTTGTTGTCTTCCTTCTGTGATATATATTACCTGTCATGAATGTGCATTGCATACAAGGTTGCAACCTTTCCTGTCGGCATGGTAGCGATCACGTACGCCGGGCGGCATCGGGCTTGCCGGTGTTACCGTGACCACCATGGTCCCATTCCCTCTCTCGCTTGGGGGCTAGACTTCCTCGAAGAGTTGGGTCGTAGGATTTTGGGGTACATCCGGAGTACACCCACCTGGTGTGTTTGGGGGATGATTTGAAGTCGGCCGCAACAACTAATCCTGGATCTGATATGAGAGCAAAAGCTCACCGTATCCTTTTTCTTATGTGTATAAGTACTCCCGCTTGGATCCTAGAGAACCTCGGGGAGGAAAGACCGGTATTCCTGTTCTGTACTTGTATTTCTGTTGTATTCATGTTTGAGAAAGGGGTTTTCATAAGTTTAACCGGAAAATGAGTTTCAAAACCTATTTCTCGTTCCCCCTTGCTGAGTTCATAAGGACTTACCCTCTTTTATCATTTCAGGTGAAGAAGAACAGGTACAGGAACCCGAGCTCAATGTACCTAATGATGAACCCCTGGAGTGATTGCCTGTTATTGTTGTTTTGCTTGAACGTGACTACTTGTGTATTTTGTGCTGCTTGAAGACCATTTATCTTATGTTGCTTGTTGTTGCCTAATGTAAAAGACCCCCGTTGTAATTTGGGGTCTAATTTTGGTTTGTACTTATATTAAGTAGACTGATACTAGACATACTATGATCGTTTTCGCTTTTGTTATCATTAGTATCTATCATAGGTTATGATGCTAGTTAAGGAATAGGCAAATGAACTCATCCAATCTCAATAGGTACTCGCTAATAAGCTAAGATCAACATGTATATTTTGAAACGAGAATAAATGGACAAACGAGACATAGTATCATGCTAAGTTATAAATCAAACAGGACGTCGAAATAACCAATAGGCAATTCAATTGACGATAAAATAGTAAACTCTAGTCGGGAATGAACTTGAATTGAAAGTTTTGAGGCTGTTAGAAAATTTAGGTCAAAACAAGAGCCCAATTACAGCTGTTATGCTGCCGGATTTCTGGAAAATTTTGGAGTCTACAATAAAACGTTAAGTGTTAAACCTCCTAGAATGGTTAAGAATGTGAAAGGACTTGAATGTTTAGATCACACCCTAGTCTAACCTTTATAGGCCGGGTTGCGGCATGACACGCTGCGCCTGTTATCGGAGCCAAAAATCGATCGTTTTCATCAGTTTTGGGACACTTTTCTTCTTTGCGATTTTTTTTGTCCCAGATCGTACGTCGTCCGCCGCGAAAAAGACGACAACCTAATCCATCACATTTCTATTACCGAATCCCACGCCACCTTGGGCAAGACAGCTTCGCTTCACGCAGAGGATGGGCCCGCAAACCGAGGGCATTGGGCTTGGGACCACGTCTCTGTCGCTCCGGAGCCCATAACTTTTGATCCGCAAGGAGTTACGTGGCGCGCAGCATACCGTTGGAAAGCTCTCCGAGAGCTCTACGAAGGGGGAAGCCAAGCTCGCTTCACTGCACCTGTTATCATAGCCAAAAATCAAATGTTTTCATCAGTTTCGGAACACTTTTCTTCTTTTGCGCTGTTTTTTCTTCTCGGATCGTACGTCGTGCGCCACAAAAAGGACGACAACCTAATCCATCACATTTCTATTACCGAATCCCACAGCACCTTGGGCAAGACAGCTTCGCTTCACGTAGAGGCTGGGCCCGCAAACCGAGGGCATCGGGCTTGGGACCACGTCTCCGTCGCTCCGGAGCCCATAACTTTTGATCCGCACGGTGTTACGCGGCACAGCATACCGTTGGAAAGCTCTCCGAGAGCTCTACGATGGGGACATCTAAGCTGCCTTCAATGCACTTATTATCGGAGCCAAAAATTGAATGTTTTCATCAGTTTCGGGACACTTTTCATTTTTTGCGCTGTTTTTTCATCCCGGATCGTACGTCGTGCGCCGCGGAAAAGGACGACAACCTAATCCATCACATTTCTATTACCGAATCCCACGGCACCTTGGGCAAGACAGCTTTGCTTCACGTAGAGGCTGGGCCCGCAAACTGAGGGCATCGGGCTTGGGACCACGTCTCCGTCGCTCCGGAGCCAATAGCTTTTGATCTGCAAGGTGTTACGCGGCACGCAGCATACTGTTGGAAAGCTCTCCGAGAGCTCTATGAAGTGGGCATACAAGCTCGCTTCGCTGCGCCTGTTATCGGAGCCAACAATTGAACATTTTTATCAGTTTTGAGATACTTTTCTTCTTTTGCGCTATTTTTCGTCCCGGATCGTACGTCGTGCGCCCGCGAAAAGGACGATAAACTAATCCATCGCACTTGGGACCACGTCTCCGTCGCTCCGGAGCCCATTACTTTTGATCCGCAAGGAGTTCCGCGGCGCGCAGCATATCGTTGGAAAGCTCTCCGAGAGCTCTACGATAGGGGTAGCTAAGCTGGCTTTCCTGCGCCTGTTATCGGAGTTAAAAATCAAACGTTATGATCTGTTTCGGGACATTTTTCTTCTTTTGAGCTTTTTTTTTGTCCCAGATCGTACGTCGTCCGTCGCGAAAAGGACGAAAACCTAATCCATCACATTTCTATTACCGAATCCCACGGCACATTGGGCAAGATAGCTTCGCTTAACGTAGAGGCTTGGCCCACAAACCGAGGGCATCGGGCTTGGGACCACATCTCCTTCGCTCCAAAGCCCATAACTTTTGATCCGCAAGGAGTTACGCGGCGCGCAGCATACCGTTGGAAAGCTCTCCGAGAGCTCTACGATGGGGGGCAGCGAAGCTGGCTTCGTTGCACCTATTATCGGAGCCAAAAATCGAACGTTTTCATCAGTTTCGGGACAATTTTCATCTTTTGCGCTATTTTTTCATCCCGGATCGTACGTCGTGCGCCGCGAAAAGGACGACAACCTAATCCATCACATTTCTATTACCGAATCCCACGGCACCTTGGGCAAGACAACTTCGCTTCACGTAGAGGCTGGGCCCGCAAACCGAGGGCATCGGGCTTGAGACCACGTCTCCGTCACTCCGGAGCCAATAACTTTTGATCCGCAAAGAGTTACGTGGCGCGCAGCATACCGTTGGAAAGCTCATTAAGAGCTCTACGTAGGGGGCAGCTAAGCTCGCTTCGCTGGAACTGTTATCGAGGCCAAAAATTAAACATTTTTATCAGTTTCGAGTCACTTTTCTTCTTTTGCGCTATTTTTCATTCCGGATAATACGTCGTGCGCCGCGAAAAGGACGACAAATTAATCCATCGCACTTGGGACCACGTCTCCGTCGCTCCGGAGCCTATTACTTTTGATCCGCAAGGAGTTACGCTGCGCGTAGCATACCGTTGGAAAGCACTCCGAGAGCTCTACGATGGGGGCAGCTAAGCCAGCTTTTCTGCGCCTGTTCTCGGAGTTAAAAATCAAAGGTTATCATCAGTTTCGGGACACTTTTCTTCTTTTGCGACTTTTTTGTCCCGGATCGTACGTCGTGCGCCGCGAAAAAGACGACAACCTAATCCATCACATTTCTATTACCGAATCCCACGTCACCTTGGGCAAGACAACTTCGCTTCACATAGAGGCTAGGCCGGCAAACCGAGGGCATCGGGCTTGAGACCACGTCTCCGTCACTCCGGAGCCAATAACTTTTGATCCGCAACGAGTTACGTGGTGCGCAGCATACCGTTGGAAAGCTCTCTAAGAGCTCTACGTAGGGGGCAGCTAAGCTCGCTTCGTTGGACCTGTTATCGGGGCCAAAAATCAAACATTTTTATCAGTTTCGAGTCACTTTTCTTCTATTGCGCTGTTTTTCATTCCGGATAGTACGTCGTTCGCCGCGAAAAGGACGACAAACTAATCCATCGCACTTGGGACCACGTCTTCGTCGCTCCGGAGCCCATTACTTTTGATCCGCAAGGAGTTACGCTGTGCGTAGCATACCGTTGGAAAGCACTCCGAGAGCTCTACGATGGGGGCAGCTAAGCCAGCTTTGCTGCGCCTGTTATCGGAGTTAATAATCGAACGTTATCTTCAGTTTCGGTGCACTTTTCTTCTTTTGCGATTTTTTTTGTCTCGGATCGTACGTCGTGTGCCGCAAAAATGACGACAACCTAATCCATCACATTTCTATTACCGAATCCCAAGGCACCTTGGGCAAGACAACTTCGCTTCACGTAGAGGCTGGGCCAGCAAACCGAGGGCATCGGGCTTGAGACCACGTCTCCGTCACTCCGGAGCCAATAACTTTTGATCCGCAACGTGTTACGTGGCGTGCAGCATACCGTTGGAAAGCTCACTAAGAGCTCTACGTAGGGGGCAGCTAAGCTCCCTTCGCTGGACCTGTTATCGGGGCCAAAAATTGAACATTTTTATCAGTTTCGAGTCACTTTTCTTCTTTTGCGCTGTTTTTCATTCCGGATAGTACGTCATGCGCCACGAAAAGGATGACAAACTAATCCATCGCACTTGGGACCACGTCTCCGTCGCTACGGAGCCCATTACTATTGATCCGCAAGGAGTTACGCTGTGCGTAGCATACCGTTGGAAAGCACTCCGAGAGCTCTACGATGGGGGGCAGCTAAGCCGGCTTTGCTGCGCCTGTTATCGGAGTTAAAAATCGAACGTTATCATCAGTTTCGGGACACTTTTATTCTTTTGCGCATTTTTTCTGTCACGGATCGTACGTCATCCGCCGTGAAAAGGATGACAACCTAATCCATCACATTTCTATTACTGAATCCCACGGCACCTTGGGCAAGACAGCTTCATTTCTCGTAGAGACTGGGCCCAAAAATCGAGGGCATTGGGCTTGGGACCACGTCTCCGTCGCTCCGGGGGCCATGACTTTTGATCCCAAGGAGTTACGCGGCGCACTGTATACCGTTGGAAAGCTCTCCGAGAGCTCTACGATGGGGGGCAGCTAAGCTGGCTTTGCTGCGCCTGTTATCGGAGCCAAAAATCGAACGTTTTCATCAATTTCGGGACACTTTTCTTCTTTTGTGCTTTTTTTTTATCCCGGATCGTACGTTCTGCGCCGTGAAAAGGATGAAAACTTTATCCATCACATTGCTATTACCGAATCCCACGGCACCTTGCGCAAGACAGCTTCGCTTCACGTAGAGGCTGGGCCGGCAAACCGTGGGCATCGGGTTTGGGACCACGTCTCCGTCGCTCCGGAGCCCATAACTTTTGATCCGCAAGGAGTTACGTGGCGCGCCGCATACCGTTGGAAATCTATCCGAGAGCTCTACGATGGGGGCAGCTAATCTGGCTTCGCTGTGCCTGATATCGGAGTTAAAAATCGAACGTTATCATCAGTTTCGGGACACTGCTCTTCTTTTGTCCCGGATCGTACGTCGTCCGCCGCAAAAAGGACGACAACCTAATCCATCACTTTTCTATTACCGAATCCCACGGCACCTTGGGCAAGACAGCTTCGTTTCACGTAGAGGATGGGCCCGCAAACCGAGGGCATCGGGCTTGGGACCACGTCTCCGTCGCTCCGGAGCCCATAACTTTTGAGCCGCACGGTGTTACACGGCGCAACATACCGTTGGAAAGCTCTCCGAGAGCTCTACGATGGGGACACCTAAGCAGCCTTTGCTGCACTTGTTATCGGAGCCAAAAATTGAATGTTTTCATCGGTTTCGGGACACTTTTCTTCTTTTGCGCAGTTTTTTCATCCCGGATCGTACGTCATACGCTGCGAAAAGGACGACAACCTAATCCATCACATTTCTATTACCGAATCCCACGGCACCTTGGGCAAGACAACTTCGCTTCACGTAGAGGATGGGCCCGCAAACTGAAGGCATCGGGCTTGGGACCACGTCTCCGTCGCTCCGGAGCCAATAACGTTCGATCCGCAAGGTGTTACGCGGTACGCAGCTTACTGTTGGAAAGCTCTCCGAGAGCTCTACGAAGGGGGCAGACAAGCTCGCTTTGCTGCGCCTATTATCGGAGCCAAAAATCAAATATTTTTATCAGTTTCGGGATACTTTTCTTTTTTTGCGCTGTTTTTCATCCCGGATCGTACGTCGTGCGCCGTGAAAAGGATGACAAACTAATGCATCGCACTTGGGACCACGTCTCCGTCGCTCCGGAGCCCATTACTTTTGATCCGCAAGGAGTTATGCTGCGCGTAGCATACAGTTGGAAAGCACTACGACAGCTCTACGATGGGGGCAGCTAAGCCGGCTTTGCTGCGCCTGTTATCGGAGTTAAAAATCGAACGTTATCATCAATTTCAGGACACTTTTCTTCTTTTGCGATTTTTTTTGTCCCGGATAGTATGTCGTGCGCCGCGAAAAGGACGACAACCTAATCTATCACATTTCTATTACCGAATCCCACGGTACCTTGGGCAAGAAAGCTTCGCTTCACGTAGAGGCTGGCCCCGCAAACCGAGGGCATCGGGCTTAGGACCACGTCTCCGTCGCTCCGGGGTCCTATAACTTTTGATCCGCAAGGAGTTACGCGGCGCGCAGCATATCGTTGGAACGCTCTCCGAGAGCTCTACGATGGGAGTAGCTAAGCCGGCTTTGCTGCGCCTGTTATCGGAGTGAAAAATTGAACGTTATCATCAGTTTTCGGGATACTTTTATTGTTTTGCGCATTTTTTTTGTCACGGATCGTACGTCATCCGCCGCGAAAATGACGACAACCTAATCCATCACATTTCTATTACTGAATCCCACGGCACCTTGGGCAAGACAGCTTTGCTTCTCGTAGAGACTGGGCCTGAAAACCGAAGGCATTGGGCTTGGGACCACGTCTCCGTCGCTCCGGGGGCCATGACTTTTGATCCCAAGGAGTTACGCGACGCGCAGTATACCGTTGGAAAGCTCTCCGAGAGCTCTACGATGGGGGCAGCTAAGTTGGCTTTGCTGCGCCTGTTCTCGGAGCCAAAAATCGAACATTTTCATCAGTTTCGGGATACTTTTCTTCTTTTGTGCTTTTTTTTTTGTCCCGGATCGTACGTTCTGCGCCGTGAAAAGGACGACAACTTAATCCATCACATTGCTATTACCGAATCCCACAGTACCTTGCGCAAGACAGCTTCGCTTCACGTAGAGGCTGGGCCGGCAAACCGTGGGCATCGGGTTTGGGACCACGTCTCCGTCGCTCCGGAGCCCATAACTTTTGATCCGCAAGGAGTTATGTGGCGCGCAGCATACCGTTGGAAATCTCTCTGAGAGCTCTACGATGGGGGCAGCTAATCCAGCTTCGCTGTGCCTGCTATCGGAGTTAAAAATTGAACGTTATCATCAGTTTCGGGACACTTTTCTTCTTTTGTCCCGGATTGTACGTCGTCCGCCGCGAAAAGGACGACAACCTAATCCATCACTTTTCTATTACCGAATCCCACGGCACCTTGGGCAAGACAGCTTCGCTTCACGTAGAGGATGGGCCCGCAAATCGAGGGCATCGGGCTTGGGACCACGTCTCCGTCGCTCCGGAGCCCATAACTTTTGAGCCGCACGGTGTTACACGGCGCAGCATACCGTTGGAAAGCTCTCCGAGAGCTCTACGATGGGGACACCTAAGCTGCCTTTGCTGCACTTGTTATCGGAGCCAAAAATTGAATGTTTTCATCGGTTTCGGGACACTTTTCTTCTTTTGCGCTATTTTTTCATCCCGGATCGTACGTCATACGCCGC
The DNA here is from genome assembly GCF_023091745.1 of Budorcas taxicolor. Taxonomy (NCBI): domain Eukaryota; kingdom Metazoa; phylum Chordata; class Mammalia; order Artiodactyla; family Bovidae; genus Budorcas; species Budorcas taxicolor. Next base: position 33,627 of record NW_026292641.1, read on the forward strand.
GAAAAGGACGACAACCTAATCCATCACATTTCTATTACCGAATCCCACGGCACCTTGGGCAAGACAGCTTCGCTTCACGTAGTGGATGGGCCCGCAAACTGAAGGCATCGGGCTTGGGACCACGTCTCCGTCGCTCCGGAGCCAATAACTTTTGATCCGCAAGGTGTTACGCGGTACGCAGCATACTGTTGGAAAGCTCTCCGAGAGCTCTACGAAGGGGGCAGACAAGCTCGCTTCACTGCGCCTGTTATCGGAGCCAAAAATCAAACATTTTTATCAGTTTCGGGATACTTTTCTTCTTTTGCGCTGTTTTTCATCCCGGATCGTACGTCGTGCGCCATGAAAAGGACGACAAACTAATCCATCGCACTTGGGACCACGTCTCCGTCGCTCCGGAGCCCATTACTTTTGATCCACAAAGAGTTACGTGGCGCGCAGCATACCGTCGGAAAGCTCTCTGAGAGCTCTACGATAGGGGTAGCTAAGCTGGCTTTGCTGTGCCTGTTATCGGAGTTAAAAATCAAACGTTATGATCAGTTTCGGGACACTTTTCTTCTTTTGCGCTTTTTGTTGTCCCGGATCGTACGTCGTCCGCCGCGAAAAGGACGACAAACTAATCCATCACAATTCTATTATCAAATCCCACGGCACCTTGGGCAAGACATCTTCGCTTCACGTAGAGGATGGGCCCGCAAACTGAAGGCATCGGGCTTGGGACCACGTCTCCGTCGCTCCGGAGCCAATAACTTTTGATCCGCAAGGTGTTACGCGGTACGCAGCATACTGTTGGAAAGCTCTCCGAGAGCTCTACGAAGGGGGCAGACAAGCTCGCTTCACTGCGCCTATTATCGGAGCCAAAAATCAAACATTTTTATCAGTTTCGTGATACTTTTCTTCTTTTGCGCTGTTTTTCATCCCGGATCGGACGTTGTGCGCCGTGAAAAGGACGACAAACTAATCCATCGCACTTAGGACCACGTCTCCGTCGCTCCGGAGCCCATTACTTTTGATCCGCAAAGAGTTACGTGGCGCGCAGCAAACCGTTGGAAAGCTCTCCGAGAGCTCTACGATAGGGGCAGCTAAGCTGGCTTTGCTGTGCCTGTTATCGGAGTTAAAAATCAAACGTTATGATCAGTTTCGGGAAACTTTTCTTCTTTTGCGCTTTTATTTGTCCCGGATCGTACGTCGTCCACCGCAAAAAGGACGAAAACCTAATCCATCACATTTCTATTATCAAATCCCACGGCACCTTTGGCGAGACAGCTTCGCTTCACGTAGAGGCTGGGCCCGCAAACCGAGGGCATCGAGCTTGAGACCACATCTCCGTCGCTCCGGAGCCCATAACTTTTGATCCGCAAGGAGTTACGCTACGCGCAGCATACAGTTGGAAAGCTCTCCGAGAGCTCTACAATGGGGGCAGCTTAGATGGATTCGCTACACCTGTTATCGGAGCCAAAAATCGATCGTTTTCATCAGTTTTGGGACACTTTTCTTCTTTTGCGATTTTTTTTGTCCCATAACGTACGTCGTCCGCCGCGAAAAGGACGACAACCTAATCCATCACATTTCTATTACCGAATCCCACGGCACCTTGGGCAAGACAGCTTCGCTTCACATAAAGGCTGGGCCAGCAAACCGAGGGCATCGGGCTTGAGACCACGTCTCTATCGCTCCGAAGCCCATAACTTTTGATCCGCAAGGAGTTACGTGGCGCGCAGCATACCGTTGGAAAGCTCTCCGAGAGCTCTATGAAGGGGGCATCTAACCTCACTTCGCTGCGCCTGTTATCGGAGCCAAAAATCGAATGTTTTCATCAGTTTTGGGACACTTTTCTTCCTTTGCGCTGTTTTTTCTTCCCGAATCGTACGTCGTATGCCGCGAAAAGGACGACAACCTAATCCATCACATTTCTATTACCGAATCCCACGGCACCTTGGGCAAGACAGCTTCGCTTGACGTAGAGGTTGGGTCCGCAAACCGAGGGCATCGGGCTTGGGACCACGTCTCTATCGCACCGGGTCCCATAACTTTTGATCCGCTAGGAGTTATGCGCCGCGCAGCATACCGTTGGAAAGCTCTCCGAGAGCTCTACGATGGGGCCAGCTAAGCCGGCTTTGCTGCGCCTGTTATCGGAGTTAAAAATGGAACGTTATCATCAGTTTTGTGATACTTTTCTTCTTTTGCGCTTTTTTTTTGTCCCCGATCGTACTTCGTCCACCGCAAAAAGGACGACAACCGAATCCATCACATTTCTATTACCGAATACCACGGCACCTTCGGCAAGACAGCTTCGCTTCACGTAGAGGCTTGGCCCGGAAATCGAGGGCATCGGGCTTGTGACCACATCTCCGTCGCTCCGGAGACCATAACTTTTGATCCGCAAGGTGTAACGGGGCGCGCAGCATACAATTGGAAAGCTCTCCGACAGCTCTACGATGGGGGCAACTAAGCTAGCTTTGCTGCGCCTGTAATCGGAGACAAAAATTGAACGTTTTCATCAGTTTCGGGACACTTTTCTTCTTTTGCGCTGTTTTTTATCCCGGATCATACGTCGTGCACCGCGAAAAGGATGACAACCTAATCCATCACATTTCTATTACCGAATCCTACGACACCTTGGGCAAGACAGCTTCGCTTCACATAGAGGCTGGGCCCGCAAACCGAGTGCATCAGGCTTGGGACCACGTCTCCGTCGCTCCGGAGCCCATAACTTTTGATTCGCAAGGAGTTACGCGACGCGCAGCATACCGTTAGAAAGCTCTCCGAGAGCTCTACAATGGAGGCAGCCAAGCTGGCTTCGCTGCGCCTGATATCGGAGCCAAAAATCGAACGTTTTCATCAGTTTCGGGACACTTTTTTCTTTTGCACTTTTTTTCGCCCCGGATAGTACGTTGTGCGCCGCGAAAAGGACGACAACCTCATCCATCACATTTCTATTACAGAAACCCACGGCACCTTGGGCAAGACTACTTCGTTTCATGTAGAGGCCGGGCCCGCAAACAGAGGGCATCGGGCTTGGGACCACGTCTCCGTCGCTCCGGAGCCCATAACTCTTGATCCGCTAGGTGTTACGCAACGCGCAGCATACTATTGGAAAGCTCTTCGAGAGCTCTACGAAGAGGATAGCTAAGCCGGCTTTGCTGCGCCTGTTATCGGAATGAAAAATCGAACGTTATCATCAGTTTCGGGACACTTTTCTTCTTTTCCACTTTTTTTTGTCCCGGTTCGTACGTTGTCCGCCGCGAAAAGGACGACAATCTAATCCATCACATTTCTATTACCGAATCCCACGGCACCTTGGGCAGAACAACTTCACTTCACGTAGAGGCTGGGCCCAAAAACCGAGGGCATCGGGCTTGGAAGCACGTCTCCATCGCTCCGGGTCCCATAACTTTTGATCCGCAAGGAGTTACGCGGCAATTAGCATACCGTTGGAAAGCTCTTCGAGAGCTGTACGATGGGGGCAGCTAAACCGGCTTTGCTGCGCCTGTTATCAGAGTTAAAAATCAAACGTTATCATCAGTTTCGGGACATTTTTCTTCTTTTGCGCTTTTTTTTGTCCCGGATAGTACGTCGTCCGCCGCAAAAAGGACGACAACCTAATCCATCACATTTCTATTATCGAATCCCATGGCACCTTGGGCAAGACAGCTTTGCTTCACGTAGAGGCTAGGCCCGCAAACTGAGGGCATCGGGCTTGGGACCACATCTCCGTCGCTCCGTAGCCCATAACTTTTAATCCGCAAGGTGTTACACGGCGCGCAGCATAACGTTGGAAAGCTCTCTGAGAGCTCTACGTTAGGGGCAGCTAAGCTGGCTTCGCTGCGTCTATTATCGGATACAAAACTTGAAGGTTTCGGGACACTTTTCTTCTTTTGCGTTATTTTTTCATCTCGGATCGTACGTCATGCGCAGCGAAAAGGACGACAACCTAATCCATCATATTTCTACTACCGAATCCCGTGGCACCTTGGGCAAGACAGCTTCGCTTTACGTAGAGGCTGGGCCCGCAAACCAAGGGCATCGGGCTTGGGACCACGCCTCCGTCTTTCCGGAGCCCATAACTTTTGATCCGCTAGGAGTTACGCGGCGCGCAGCATACAGTTGGAAAGCTCTCAGAGAGCTCTACGATGGGGGCAGCCAACCTGGCTTCGCTGCGCCTATTATCGGAGCCAAAAATCGAACATTTTTATCATTTTTGGGACACTTTTGTTCTTTTGCGTTGTTTTTTCATCCCGGATCGTACGTCGTACGCAGCGAAAAGGACGACAACCTAATCCATCACATTTCTATTACCGAATCCCGCGGCACCTTGAGCAAGACAACTTTGCTTTACGTAGAGGCTGGGCCCGTAAACCGAGGGCATCGGGCTTGTGACCACGCCTCCGTCGCTCCGGAGCCTATAACTTTTGATCCGCAAGGAGTTACGCGGCGCGCAGCATACAGTTGGAAAGCTCTCCGAGAGCTCTACGATGGGGGAAGCCAACTTGGCTCCGCTGCGCCTGTAATCGGAGTTAAAATTGAACGTTTTTATCAGTTTCGGGACACTTTTCTTCTTTTGCGTTTTTTTCTTCCCGGATTGTACGTTGTGCGCCGCGAAAAGGACGACAACCTAATCCATCACATTTCTATTACCGAGTCCCACGGCACCTTAGGCAAGACAGCTTCGCTTCATGTAGAAGCTGGGCCCGCAAACTGAGGGCATCGGGCCTGGGACCATGTCTCCGTCGCTCCGGAGGCCATAACTTTTGATCCGCAATGAGTTACGTGGCGTGCAGCATACCGTTGGAAAGCTCTCCGAGAGCTCTGCGATGGGGGCAGCTAAGCTGGCTTCGCTGCGCTTGATATCGGAGCCAAAAATCAAACGATTTCATCAGTTTGGGGAAACTTTTTTCTTTTGCGCTTTTTTTTGTCCCGGATCGTACGTTGTGCGCCGTGAAAAGGACGACAACCTAATCCGTCACATTTCTATTACCGAATCCCACGGCACCTTGGGCAAGACTACTTCGCTTCATGTAGAGGCTGGGCCCGCAAACCGAGGGCATCGGGCCTGGGACCACGTCTCCGTCGCTCCGGAGGCCATAACTTTTGATCCGCAACGAGTTACGTGGCGCGCAGCATACCGTTGGAAAGCTCTCCGAGAGCTCTGCGATGGGGGCAGCTAAGCTGGCTTCGCTGCGCCTGTTATCGGAGCCAAAAATTGAACATTTTTATCGGTTTCGCAACACTTTTCTTCTTTTGCGCTGTTTTTCATTCCTGATCGTACGTCGTGCGCCTCAAAAAGGACGACAAACTAATCCATCGCACTTGGACCACGTCTCCATCGCTCTGGGTCCCATAACTTTTGATTCGCAAGGAGTTACGTGGCGCGCAGCATACTGTTGGAAAGCTCTCCGAGAGCTCTACGATGGAGGCAGCCAAGCTGGCTTCGCTGCACCTGTTATCGGAGCCAAAAATCGATCGTTTTCATCAATTTCGGGACACTTTTCTTCTTTTGCGATTTTTTTTGTCCCAGAACGTAAGTCGTCCGCCGCGAAAAGGACGACAACCTAATCCATCACATTTCTATTACCGAATCCCACGGTACCTTGGGCAAGACAGCTTCGCTTCACGTAGAGGCTGGGCCAGCAAATCGAGCGCATCAGGCTTGAGACCACGTCTCTATCGCTCCGAAGCCCATAACTTTTGATCCGCAACGAGTTACGTGGTGCACAGCATGCCGTTGGAAAGCTCTCCGAGAGCTCTATGAAGAGGGCATCTAATCTCACTTCGCTGCGCCTGTTATCGAAGCCAAAAATCGAATGTTTTCATCAGTTTTGGGACACTTTTCTTCTTTTGCGCTGTTTTTTCTTCCTGAATCGTACGTCGTATGCCGCGAAAAGGACGACAACCTAATCCATCACATTTCCCTTACCGAATCCCACGGCACCTTGGGCAAGACAGTTTCGCTTGACGTAGAGGCTGGGTCCGCAAACCGAGGGCATCGGGCTTAGGACCACGTCTCTATCGCACCGGGACCCATAACTTTTGATCCGCAAGGAGTTATGAGGCGCGCAGCATACCGTTGGAATGCTCTCCGAGAGCTCTACGATGGGGGCAGCTAAGCCGGCTTTGCTGCGCCTGTTATCAGAGTTAAAATGGAACGTTATCATCAGTTTTCGGACACTTTTCCTCTTTTGCGCTTTTTTTTGTCCCCGATCGTACTTCGTCCGCCGCGAAAAAGACGACAACCTAATCCATCACATTTCTATTACCGAATCCCACGGCACCTTCGGCAAGACGGCTTCGCTTGACGTAAAGGCTTGGCCCGCAAACCGAGGGCATCGGGCTTATGACCACGTCTCCGTCGCTCCGGAGCCCATAACTTTTGATCCGCAAGGTGTTATGGGGCGCGCAGCATACCATTGGAAAGCTCTCCGAGAGCTCTACGTTGGGGGCAGCTAATCTGGCTTCGCTGCGTCTATTATCGGATCCAAAAATCAAAAGTTTTTATCAGTTTCGGGACACTTTTCTTCTTTTGCGTTGTTTTTTCATCCCGGATCGTACGTCATGCGCAGCGAAAAGGACGACAACCTAATCCATCATATTTCTATTACCGAATCCCGTGGCACCTTGGGCAAGACAGCTTCGCTTCACATAGAGGCTGGGCCCGCAAACCGAGTGCATCAAGCTTGGGACCACGTCTCCGTCGCTCCGGAGCCCGTTACTTTTGATTCGCAAGGAGTTACGCGACGCGCAGCATACTGTTAGAAAGCTCTCCGAGAGCTCTACGATGGGGGCAGCCAAGCCGGCTTCGCTGCACCTGATATCGGAGCCAAAAATCAAACGGTCTCATCAGTTTGGGGAAACTTTTTTCTTTTGCGCTTTTTTTTTGTCCCGGATCGTACGTTGTGCGCCGTGAAAAGGACGACTACCTAATCCATCACATTTCTATTACCGAATCCCACGGCACCTTGGGCAAGACTACTTCGCTTCATGTAGAGGCTGGGTCCGCAAACCGAGGGCATCGGGCTTGGGACCACGTCTCCGTCGCTCCGGAGCCCATAACTTTTGATCCGCTAGGTGTTACACAACGCGCAACATACTGTTGGAAAGCTCTCCGAGAGCTCTACCAAGAGGACAGCTAAGCCGGTTTAGCTGCGCCTGTTATCGGAATGAAAAATCGAACGTTATCATCAGTTTCAGGACACTTTTCTTCTTTTCTGCTTTTTTTTATCCCGGATCGTACGTCGTTCGCTGGGAGAAGGACAACAATCTAATCCATCACATTTCTATTACCGAATCCCACGGCACCTTGGGCAAGACAACTTCGCTTCACGTAGAGGCTGGGCCCGAAAACTGAGGGCATCGGGCTTGGAACCACGTCTCCATCGCTCCGGGTCCCATAACTTTTGATCCGCAAGGAGTTACGCGGCAATTAGCATACTGTTGGAAAGCTTTCCGAGAGCTCTACGATGGGGGCAGCTAAACCGGCTTTGCTGCGCCTGTTATCGGAGTTAAAAATCGAACGTTATCATCAGTTTCGGGACATTTTTCTTCTTTTGCGCTTTTTTTGTCCCGGATCGTACGTCGTCCGCCGCAAAAAGGACGACAACCTAATCCATCACATTTCTATTATCGAATCCCATTGCACCTTGGGCAAGACAGCTTCGCTTCAGGTAGAGGCTGGGCCCGCAAACTGAGGGCATCGGGCTTGGGACCACATCTCCGTCGCTCCAGAGCCCATAACTTTTAATCTGCAAGGTGTTACACGGCGCGCAGCATAATGTTGGAAAGCTCTCTGAGAGCTCTATGTTGGGGGAAGCTAAGCTGGCTTCGCTGCGTCTATTATCGGATCCAAAAATTGAAAGTTTTTCTCAGTTTCGGGATACTTTTCTTCTTTTGCGTTGTTTTTTCATCCTGGATCGTACGTCATGCGCAACGAAAAGGACGACAACCTAATCCATCATATTTCTATTACCGAATCCCGTGGCACCTTGGGCAAGACAGCTTCGCTTTACGTAGAGGTTGGGCCCGCAAACCGATGGCATCGGGCTTGGGACCACGCCTCCGTCGCTCCGGAGCCTATAACTTTTGATCCGCAACGAGTTACGCGTCGCGCAGCATACAGTTGGAAAGCTCTCCGAGAGCTCTACGATGGGGGAAGCCAGCCTGGCTTCGCTGCGCCTGTTACCGGAGTTAAAAATCGAACGTTATCATCAGTTTTGGGACACTTTTCTTCTTTGCGCTTTTTTTTATCCCGGATCGTATGTTGTGCGCCGCGAAAAGGACGACAACCTAATCCATCACATTTCTATTACCGAATCCCACGGCACCTTAGCCAAGACAGCTTCGCTTCACGTAGAAGCTAGGCCCGCAAACCGAGGGCATCGGGCCTGGGACCACGTCTCCGTCGCACAGGAGGCCATAACTTTTGATCCGCAACGAGTTACGTGGCACGCAACATACCGTTGGAAAGCTCTCCGAGAGCTCTGCGATGGGGGCAGCCAAGCTCGCTTCGCTGCGCCTGTTATCGGAGCCAAAAATTGAACACTTTTATCAGTTTCGCGAGACTTTTCTTCTTTTGCGCTATTTTTCATTCCTGATCGTACGTCGTGCGCCGCAAAAAGGACGACAAACTAATCCATCGCACTTGGGACCACGTCTCCGTCACTCCGGGTCACATAACTTTTGATCCGCAAGTAGTTACGTGGCGCGCAGCATACTATTGGAAAGCTCTCCGAGAGCTCTACGACGGGAGCGGTCAAGCTGGCTTCGCTGCGACTGTTATCGGAGCCAAAAATAGAATGTTTTCATCAGTTTCGGGACACTTTTCTTCTTTTGCTGTGTTTTTTCTTCCCGGATCGTACGTCGTGTGCCGCGAAAAGGACGACAACCTAATCCATCACATTTCTATTACCGAATTCCTTGGCACCTTGGGCAAGACAGCTTCGCTTCACGTAGAGGCTGGGCCAGCAAACCGATGGCATCGGGCTTGTGACCACGTCTCTGTAGCTCCGGAGCCCATAATTTTTGATCCGCAACGAGTTACGTGGCGCACAGCATGCCGTTGGAAAGCTCTCCGAGTGCTCTATGAAGGGGGCATCTAACCTCACTTTGCTGCGCCTGTTATCAGAGCCAAAAATCGAATGTTTTCATCAGTTTTGGGACACTTTTCTTCTTTTGCGATCTTTTTTCTTCCCGAATCGTACGTCGTATGCCGCGAAAAGGACGAGAACCTAATCCATCACATTTCTGTTACCGAATCCCACGACACCTTTGGCAAGACAGCTTCGCTTGACGTAGAGGTTGGGCCCGCAAATCGAGGGCATCGGGCTTGGGACCACGTCTCGTTCGCACCGGGTCCCATAACTTTTGATCCGCAAGGAGTTATGCGTCGCGCAGCATACCGTTGGAAAGCTCTCCGAGAGCTCTACGATGGGGGCAGCTATGCCGGCTTTGCTGCGCCTATTATCGGAGTTAAAAATGGAACGTTATCATCAGTTTTGGGACACTTTTCTTCTTTTGCGCTTTTTTTTGTTCCCGATCGTACTTCGTCCGCCGTGAAAAGGATGACAACCTAATCTATCACATTTCTATTACCGAATCCTACGACACCTTGGGCAAGACAGCTTCGCTTCACATAGAGGCTGGGCCCGCAAACCGAGTGCATCGGGCTTGGGACCACGTCTCCGTCGCTCCGGAGCCCATAACTTTTGATTCGCAAGGTGTTACGCAACGCGCAGCATACCGTTAGAAAGCTCTCTGAGAGCTCTACGATGGGGGCAACCAAGCTGGCTTCGCGGCGCCTGATATCGGAGCCAAAAATTGAACGTTTTCATCAATTTCGGGATACTTTTTTCTTTTGCGCTTTTTTTATCCCAGATCGTACGTTGTGCGCCGCGAAAAGGACGACAACCTAATCCATCACATTTCTATTACCGAATCCCATGGCACCTTGGGCAAGACTACTTCTCTTCATGTAGAGGCTGGGCCCGCAAACCGAGGGCATCGGACTTGGGACCACGTCTCCGTCGCTCCGGTGCCCATAGCTTTTGATCCGCTAGTTGTTACGCAATGCGCAGCATAATGTTGGAAAGCTCTCCGAGAGCTCTACGAAGAGGATAGCTATGCCGGCTTTGCTGCGCCTGTTATCGGAGTTAAAAATCGAACGTTATCATCAGTTTCGGGACACTTTTCTTCTTTTTCACTTTTTTTTGTCCCGGATCGTACGTCGTCCGCCGCGAAAAGGACGACAATCTAATCCATCACGTTTCTATTACCAAATCCCACGCCACCTTGGGCAAGACAACTTCCCTTCACGTAGAGGTTGGGCCCGAAAACCAAGGGCATCGGGCTTGGAACCACGTCTCCATCGCTCCGGGTCCCATAACTTTTGATCCGTAAGGAGTTACGCGGCAATCAGCATACCGTTGGAAAGCTCTCCGAGAGCTCTACGATGCGGGCAGCTAAGCCGGCTTTGCTGCGCCTGTTATCGGAGTTAAAAATCGATTGTTATCATCAGTTTCGGGACATTTTTCTTCTTTTGCGCTTTTTTTTGTCCCAGATCGTACGTCGTCCGCCGCAAAAAGGACGACAACCTAATCCATCACATTTCTATTACCGAATCCCATGGCACCTTGGGCAAGACAGCTTCGCTTCACGTAGAGGCAAGGCCCGCAAACCGAGGGCATCAGGCTTGGGACCACATCTCCGTCGCTCCGGAGCCCATAACTTTTGATTCGTAAGGTGTTACAGGGTGCGCAGCATAACGTTGGAAAACTCTCTGAGAGCTCTACGTAGGGGGCAGCTAAGCTGGCTTCGTTGCGTCTATTATCGGATCCAAAAATCGAAAGTTTTTCTCAGTTTCGGGACACTTTTCTTCTTTTGCGTTGTTTTTTCATCCCGGATCGTACGTCATGCGCAGCGAAAAGGACGACAACCTAATCCATCACATTTCTTTTACCGAATCCCGCGGCACCTTGGGCAAGACAGCTTCGCTTTACGTAGAGGCTGGGCCCGCAAACCGAGGGCATTGGGCTTGGGACCACGCCTCCGTCTTTCCGGAGCCCATAACTTTTGATCCGCAAGGAGTTACGCGGCGCGCAGCATACAGTTGGAAAGCTCTCCGAGAGTTCTACGATGGGGGAAGCCAACCTGGCTTCGCTGCGCCTGTTATCGGTGCCAAAAATCGAACGTTTTTATCATTTTTGGGACACTTTTCTTCATTTGCGTTGTTTTTTCATCCCGGATCGTACGTCGTGCGCAGCGAAAAGGACGACAACCTAATCCATCACATTTCTATTACCGAATCTCGCGGCACCTTGGGCAAGACAGCTTTGCTTTACGTAGAGGCTGGGCCCGCAAACCGAGGGCATCGTGCTTGGGACCACGCCTCCGTCGCTCCGGAGCCCATAACTTTTGATCCGCAAGGAGTTACGCGGCGTGCAACAGACAGTTGGAAAGCACTCCGAGAGCTCTACAATGAGCAAAGCCAACCTGGCTTCGCTGCGCCTGTTATCGGAGTTAAAAATCGAACGTTATCATCAGTTTCGTGACACTTTTCTTCTTTTGCGCTTTTTTTTTCCCGGATCGTACGTTGTGCACCGCGAAAAGGACGACAACCTAATCCATCACATTTCTATTACCGAATCCGACGGCACCTTAGGCAAGACAGCTTCGCTTCACGTAGAAGTTGGGCCCACAAACCAAGGGCATCGGGCCTGGGACCACGTCTCTATCGCTCCGGAGCCCATAACTTTTGATTCAGTACGAGTTACGTGGCGCACAGCATACCGTTGGAAAGCTCTACGAGAGCTCTGCGATGGGGGTAGCTAAGCTCGCTTCGCTGCGCCTGTTATCGGAGCCAAAAATTGAACATTTTTATCAGTTTCACGATACTTTTCTTCTTTTGCGATGTTTTTAATTCTTGATCTTACGTCGTGTGCCGCGAAAAGGACGACAAACTAATCCATCGCACTTGGGACCACGTCTCCGTCGCTCCGGGTCCCATAACTTTTGATTCGCAAAGAGTTACGCGGCGCGCAGCATACCGTTGGAAAGCTCTCCGAGAGCTCTACGATGGGGGCAGCCAAGCTGGCTTCGCTACGACTGTTATCGGAGCCAAAAATAGAATGTTTTCATCAGTTTCGGGACACTTTTCTTCTTTTGCTGTGTTTTTTCTTCCCGGATCGTACGTCGTGTACCGCAAAAAGGACGTCAACCTAATCCATCACATTTCTATTACCGAATCCCACGGCACCTTGGGCAAGACAGCTTCGCTTTACGTAGAGGCTGGGCCCGCAAACCAAGGGCATCGAGCTTGGGACCACGTCTTCGTCGCTCCGGGTCCCATAACTTTTGATCCGCAAGGAGTTAACGGGCGCGTAGCATACCATTGGAAAGCACTCCGAGAGCTCTACGATGGGGGAAGCTAAGCCGGCTTTGCTGCGCCTGTTATCAAAGTTAAAAATAGAACATTATCATCAATTTTGGGACACTTTTGTTCTTTTGCGCTTTTTTTTGTCCCGGATCGTACGTCGTCCGCCGCGAAAAGGACGACAACCTAATCCATCATATTTCTATTACCGAATCCCACGGCACCTTGGGCAAGACAGCCTCACTTCACGTAGAGGCTGGGCCCGAAAACCAAGGGCATCGGGCTTGGGACCACGTCTCCGTCGCTCCGGGTCCCATAACTTTTGATCCGCAAATAGTTACGCGGCGCGCAGCATATCGTTGGTAAGCACTCCGAGAGCTCTACGATGGGGGCAGCTAAGCCGGCTTTGCTCTGCCTGTTATCAGAGTTAAAAATAGAACATTATCGTCAATTTCGGGACACTTTTGATGTTTTGCACTTTTTTTTGTCCCGGATCGTGCGTCGTCCGACGCGAAAAGGACGACAACTTAATCCATCATATTTCTATTATCGAATCCCACGGCACCTTGGGCAAGACAGCTTCGTTTCACGTAGAGGCTGGGCCCGCAAACCGAGGGCATCGAGCTTGGGACCACGTCTTCGTGGCTCGGGGTCCCATAACTTTTGATCCGTATGGAGTTACGCGGCGCGTAGCATACCGTTGGAAAGCACTCCGAGAGCTCTACGATGGGGGCAGCTAAGCCGGCTTTGCTGCGTCTGTTATCAGAGTTAAAAATAGAACATTATCATCAATTTCGGGACACTTTTGTTCTTTTGCGCTTTTTTTTGTCCCGGATCGTACGTCGTCCACCGCGAAAAGGACGACAACCTAATCCATCATATTTCTATTACCGAATCCCACGGCACCTTGGGCAAGACAGCTTCGCTTCACGTCGAGGCTGGGCCCAAAAACCGAGGGCATGGGGCTTGGGACCACGTCTCCGTCGCTCCGGGTCCCATAACTTTTGATCCGCAAGGAGTTACGCGGCGCGCAGTATATCGTTGGAAAGCTCTCCGAGAGCTCTACGTTGGGGGCAGCCAAGCTGGCTTCGCTGCGCCTATTATCGGAGCCAAAAATTGAATGTTTTCATCAGTTTTGGCACACTTTTCTTCTTTTAAGCTATTTTTTCATCCCGGATCGTACGTCGTGCACCGCGAAAAGGACGACAACTTAATCCATCACATTTCTGTTACTGAATCCCACAGCACCTTGGGCAAAACAGCTTCGCTTCACGTAGAGGCTGGGCCCGCTAACCGAGGGCATCGGGCTTGGGACCACGTCTACGTTGCTTCGGGTCCCATAACTTTTGATCCGCAAGTAGTTACGCGGCGCGCAGCATACCGTTGAAAAGCTCTCCGAGAGCTCTAAGATGGGGGCAGCTAAGCTGGCTTCGCTGCGCCTGTTATCGGAGCCAAAAATCAAATTTTTTCATCAGTTTCGGGACACTTTTCTCCTTTTGCGCTATTTTTTCATCCCGGATCGTACGTCGTGTGCCGCGAAAAAGACGACAACCTAGTCCATCACATTTCTATTACTGAATCCCACGGCACCTTGGGCAAGACAGCTTCGCTTTACTTAGACGCTAGGCCCGTAAACCGAGGGCATCGGGCTTGGGACCACGTCTCCGTCGCTTCGGGGGCAATAAGTTTTGATCCGCAATGAGTTACGCGGCGCACAGCATACCGTTGGAAAGCTCTCCGAGAGCTCTACGATGGGAGCAGCTAAACTGGCTTTGTTGCACCCGTTATCGGAGCCAAAAATCGAACGTTTTCATCAGTTTCGGGACACTTTTCTTCTTTTGTGCTTTTTTTTGTCCCGGATCGTACGTTGTGCGCCGCGAAAAGGACGACAACTTAATCCATCACATTGCTATTACCGAATCCCACGGCACCTTGCGTAAGACAGCTTCACTTCACGTAGAGGGTGGGCCCGCAAACCGAGGGCATCGGGTTTGGGTCCACGTCTCCGTCGCTCCGGAGCCCATAACTTTTGATCCGCAAGGAGTTACGTGGCGCGCAGCATACCGTTGGAAATCTCTCCGAGAGCTGTACGATGGGGGCTGTTCAGCCAGCTTCGATGCGCCTGCTATCGGAGTTAAAAATCAAACGTTATCATCAGTTTCGTGACACTTTTCTTCTTTGTGATTTTTTTTTGTCCCGGATTGTATGTCGTCCGACGCGAAAAGGATGACAACCTAATCCATCACATTTCTATTACCGAATCCCACGGCACATTGGGCAAGACAGTTTCGCTTAACGTAGAGGCTTGGCCCACAAACCGAGGGCATCGGGCTTGGGACCACATCTCCTTCGCTCCGGAGCCCATAACTTTTGATCCGCAAAGAGTTACGCGCCGCGCAGCATACCGTTGGAAAGCTCTCCGAGAGCTCTACGATGGGGGCAGCGAAGCTGGTTTCATTGCGCCTTCTATCAGAGCCAAAAATCAAACGTTTTCTTCAGTTTCGGGACATTTTTCTACTTTTGCGCTTTTTTGTGTCCCGAATCGTACGTTTTGTGCCGCGAAAAGGACGACAACCTTATCCATCACTTTTCTATTACCGAATCCCACGGCACCTTGGGCAAAACAACTTCGCTTCACGTAGAGGCTGGGCCCGCAAACCGAGGGCATCGGGCTTGATACCACGTCTCCGTCACTCCGGAGCCAATAACTTTTGATCCACAACGAGTTACGTGGCGCGCAGCATACCGTTGGAAAGCTCTCTAAGAGCTCTACGTAGGGGGAAGCTAAGCTCACTTCGCTGGACCTGTTATCGGGGCCAAAAATCGAACATTTTTATCAGTTTCGAGTCACTTTTCTTTTTTTGCGCTGTTTTTCATTCTAGATAGTACGTCGTGCGCCGCGAAAAGGACAACAAACTAATCCATCGCACTTAAGACCACGTCTCCGTCGCTCCAGAGCCTATTACTTTTGATCAGCAAGGAGTTACGCTGCGCGTAGCATACCGTTGGAAAGCACTCCGAGAGCTCTACGATGGGGGCAGCTAAGCCAGCTTTGCTGCGCCTGTTATCGGAGTTAAAAATCGAACGTTATCATCAGTTTCGGGACACTTTTCTTCCTTTGAGATTTTTTTTGTCCCGGATCGTACGTCGTGCGCCGCGAAAAGGACGACAACCTAATCCATCACATTTCTAATACCAAATCTCACGGCACCTTGGGCAAGACAACTTCGCTTCACGTAGAGACTGGGCCCGCAAACCGAGGGAATCGGGCTTGAGACCACGTCTCCGTCACTCCGGAGCCAATTACTTTTGATCCGCAACGAGTTACGTGGCGCGCAACATACCGTTGGAAAGCTCTCTAAGAGCTCTACGTAGGGGGCAGCTAAGCTCGCTTCGCTGGATCTGTTATCGGGGCCAAAAATTGAACATTTTTATCAGTTTTGAGTCACTTCTCTTCTTTTGCGCTGTTTTTCATTCTGGATAGTACGTCGTGCACCGCGAAAAGGACGACAAACTAATCCATCGCACTTGGGACCACGTCTCCGTCGCTCCAGAGACCATTACTTTTGATCTGCAAGGAGTTACGCTGCGCGTAGCATACCGTTGGAAAGCACTCTGAGAGCTCTACGATGGGGGCAGCTAAGCCGGCTTTGCTGCGCCTGTTATCGGAGTTAAAAACCGAACGTTATCATCAGTTTCGGGACACTTTTCTTCTTTTGCGATTTTTTTGTCCCGGATCGTATGTCGTGCGCCGCGAAAAGGACGACAACCTAATCCATCACATTTCTATTACCGAATACTACGGCACCTTGGGCAAGACAGCTTCGCTTCACGTAGAGGCTGGGCCAGCAAACTGAGGGCATCGGGCTTGGGACCACGTCTCCGTCGCTCCGGGTCCTATAACTTTTGATCCGCAAGGAGTTACGCGGTGCGCAGCATACCGTTGGAAAACTCTCCGAGAGCTCTACGATGTGGGAAACTAAGCCGGCTTTGCTGCGCCTGTTATCGGCGTGAAAAATCGAACGTTATTTTCAGTTTTGGGACACTTTTATTCTTTTGCGCTTTTTTTTTGTCACGGATCGTACGTCGTCCGCCGCGAAAAGGACGACAACCTAATCCATCACTTTTCTATTACTGAATCCCACGGCACCTTGGGCAAGACAGCTTCGCTTCTCGTAGAGACTGGGCCCGAAAACCGAGGGCATCGGGCTTGCATTGCATACAAGGTTGTAACCTTTCTTTCTGGCGTGGTAGTGTTCACGCACACTGGGCAGCATTGGGCTTACCGGTGCAACCGTGACTACCATTGTCCAATTCCCTTTCTCGCTTGGGGGCTAGACTTCCTTGAAGAGTTGGGTCGTAGGATTTTGGGGTACATCCGGAGTATACCCATTTGGCGTGATAAGTGGAAGATTTGAAGTCGGCCGCAACAACTGATACTGGAAATGAACTGAGAGCAAAAGCTCACCGTATCCTTTTCACTATGTGTATAAGTACTCTCGCTTGGTTCCTAGAGGACCTCGGGGAGGAAAGACGGGTAATTGTGTTCTTTTACTTTTACATTATATTATGTACTTACCTGTGATATATGTCATGCTTGCAAAGGGTTTTCATAAGTTGAACCAGAAAAAGAGTTTCAAAACTTATTTCTTGTTCCCCCTCGTTGAGTTCATAAGGACTCACCCTCTTTTATCATCTCAGGTGAAGATGACCAGGAACAGGTACCCGAGGACAACGTACCTAACGATGATTCCTTGGAATGATTGCCTGCCCTACGTGCCTTACTTGACTATGGCCATTTTGTGAACGATACGTTGCTTGAAGACTATTTCTTATGTTGCTTGTTGTTGTATTGTAAATGATACCCATTGTAATTTGGGGTCAAATTTTGGGTTGTACTGATCATAACTAGATAGACACTCTTACGGTCGTTTTTGCTATCACTACTGCCTAGTATCTATCACAGGCTTATGAAGTATCAGGTAAAGGATTAAGTAAATGAATCTATCCAATCTTAAATAGGTACTCATTTGTAGGCTAAGATCAACAGGTACTTTTTGTAACAAGAGTTAACAAACCAACGAGACATAGTATCATGCTAGGTTGTTAATCAAACAAGACTTAAAGATAATTAGTAGGCGTTTTGATGGGTGATAAATAGTAATCTTAGTTGGAAATGAAATTGAGATTGCAAATTTTAAGGCGTTTAGAGATTTAGGTCAAACTAAATAGCCCAATTACAATCGTTATGCTGCCAGTTTTCCGGAGAATTTGTGGAGTTTAGGCTAAACATTAAGTATTAAACCTTCATGAATGATTAAGTACGTGAAATGACTTCAATGTTTAGATCACGCCCTAGTCTAACCTCTATAGGTCGGGTTGGGGCGTGACACCTTATATTAATGGTATCAGAGCTTAGATTGCTTAAGCCAGGTTTAACTCTCGGACCGTCGGTAGAAGCCCTAAGGTTATTAGGATGACTTGTTTATGTGTGATAATGTGTGATAATGTTAATTGTGCCTTCTCTGTCTCTATGTGCTTATGTGATTAACATGTCTTAACTGTTTCTAGAATTATGTATCTATATAAAATTATATGTTGCATATCTTATGCATTAAATTCTTGTTTGTCGTATTCCAATAAATTGTGCATCGTAATATATGCCTATAGATGGCTGGCCCTAGTACCCGCACTATTAATATGAGCAGTGAGCCCCAAGAGACCGGAGATGGTCATCAAACTAATCCCGGCATGGCTATGTTTAACATAATGGCAAATGCCATGGATCACGTGTCGCGAGTGATGGAACGTCAAGATGCACGTGAAGGAAACAACAACAACAACAGGTATGATGGTAACCATGGGAGAAATAGCAGAATGCGTGAGTTCATTGACTTTCGCCCGTCCAAATTCCACGGGGAAGCTGATGATGAAAAGGCAGAGGCCTGGCTGTTTGAGATCGAGAGGATTTTCAAGCCACTTGACTATATAGATGAAGAAAAGGTGGATTTCACTGTGTTTCTGTTGCACGGGGATGCTGAGCATTGGTAGCACACTATGGAGGCACTTTGGGAAACTGATCATACACCTCGCTTGTGGGGTAATTTCGTTAAGGCATTCAAGGAGAAATACGTACATGTAGTTTCCAGGCAGAGGCTGATTAAGGAATTCATGCACTTGAACCAAGGTAACATGACGGTGGCCCAGTACGAGGCTCGTTTTGACCGACTGTCCCGTTATGCTCAATACATGGTATGTACCCCTGGGGCGAAGATGTGGAAATTTACGATTGGGTTGAGGCCAGAAATTCAAGATCAGTTGGCTTCGCATGATTTCACTACCTATTCTGCTCTCCTTACTGCTACTTCCCGAGTTGAGAAGAGGAAACTTGTTAGAGCCGGTTCGAGCCAGCCGAACCAGAAACCATATCAGCCTCCAGGTCAACAGAGGAAATTTCAAAGTTAGAGTCGTAGTCAGGGCCAGAGCCAGAACAAACCAGTTAATAACCGTGGCCCGACTAAAGCACCATCAGCCTCTTCCATTTGCGGATCCACAGATAGTTCACCTGTTACTCAGTCTATCAACTGTTCTTACTGTGACAAAAAGGGTCATACCGAGGCTCAGTGCTGGAAGAAGTCAGGACGGTGTGCTGTGTGCCGTGTAATTCCTTACGGATCAAAAGTTATATGCACCGGAGCGACAAAGACCTGGTCCCAAGCCCCACGCCCTCAGTTTGTGGGCCTAGGCTCTACGTGAAGCGAAGTTGTCTTGCTCAAGGTACCGTGGGATTTGGTAATAGAAATGTGATGGATTAGGTTGTTGTCCTTTTCGTGGCTCACGACATACGATCCGGGACGAAAAAATAGCACAAAAGAAGGAAAGTGTACCGAAACTGATGAAAATATTGGATTTTGGGGTACGAAAATTGGCACAATCGAGCAGGCTTACTGCCCCCGTCGTAGAGCTCTCGGAGAGCTTTCCAACGGTATGCTGTATGCCGCGTAACTCTTTACGAATCAAAAGTTATAGACACCGAAGCGACGGGGACTTGGTCACAAGCCCTACGCCCTCGGTTTGCGAGCCCAGCCTCTACGTGAAGTGAAGTTGTCTTGCCCAAGGTGTCGGGGGATTCGATAATAGAAATATGATGGATTAGGTTGTCGTCCATTTCACACCTCACGACGTACGATCCAGGACGGAAAAACAGCATAAAAGAAGAAAAGTGTCCTGAAACTATTGAAAACATTCAATTTTGTGCTCCAAAAATAGATGCAACTGAGCAGGCTTGCTGCCCCCTTCGTAGAGCTCTTGGAGTGCTTTCCAACGATTTGCTGTGCGCCACGTAACTCCTTACGGATCAAAAGTTATGGGCACTAGAGCGACGGAGACCTGGTCCCAAGCCCCACACCCTTGGTTTGCGGGACCAACCTCTACATGAAGTGAAGTTGTTTTGCCCAAGGTGCGATGGGATTCAGTAATATAAATGTGATGGATTAGGTAGTAGTCCTTTTTGCGGCCCACGACGTACAATCCGGGACGAAAAAACAACGCAAAAGAAGAAAAGTGTCCCAAAACTGATGAAAATGTTCGATTTTGGGCACCAAAAATAGGCACAGAGGAGTAGCCTTGCTGCCTCCTTCATAGTGCTCTCGGAGAGCTTTCCAACGGTATATTGTGCACCGCTTAACTCCTTAGGGATCAAAAGTTATGGGCACCTTAGCGACGGAGACCTGGTCCCAAGGCCCACGCTTTACGGGCCCAGCCTCTCCGTGAAGCGAAGTTGTCTTGCCCAAGGTGCCGTGGGATTCGGTAATAGAACTGTGATGGATTAGGTTGTCATCCTATTCGCAACTCACGACGTACGATACGGGATGAAAAAATAGCGTAAAAGAAGAAAAGTGTCCCAAAACTGATGAAAACGTTCAATTTTGGGCTCAAAAAATAGGCACAGTCGAGCAGGCTTGCTACCCCCGTTGTAGAGCTCTCGGACTGCTTTCCAACGGTATGTTGTGCGCCGCGTAACTCCTTACAGAACAAAAGTTATGGGCACCGGAGCGACGGTGACCTGGTCTCAAGCCCCACGCCCCCTATTTGCGGGCCCAGCCTCTACGTGAAGCGAAGTTGTCTTGCCCAAGGTGTAGTAGGATTTAGTAATAGAAATGTGATGGATTAGGTTGTCGTCCCTTTCGTGGCTAACGATGTACGATCCGGGATGAAAAAATAGCGCAAAAGAAGAAAAGTGTCCCGAAAGTGATGAAAATGTTCAATTTTGGGCTCCGAAAATAGGCGCAACCGAGCAGGCTTGCTGCCTTCATCGTAGAGCACTCGGAGAGCTTTCCAACGGTATGCTGTGCACCTCGTAACTCCTTACGGATCAAAATTTGTGGACACTGAAGCGACGGATACCTGGTCACAAGCCCCATGCCCTCGGTTTGTAGGCCCAGCCTCCACGTGAAGTGAAGTTGTCTTGCCCAAGGTGTTGTGGGATTCGGTAATAAAATATGATGGATTAGGTTGTCATCCATTTTGCGGCTCACGATGTACAATCCAGGACGAAAAAACAGCATAAAAGAAGAAAAATGTCCTAAAACTGATGAAAACATTCAATTTTGGGCTCCGAAAATAGGTGCAACCTAGTAGGCTTCCTGCCCCCTTGGTAGAGCTCTTGGAGTGCTTTCCAACGGTTTGCTGTGTGCCACATAACTCCTTACAGATCAAAAGTTATGGGCACCAGAGCGACGGAGACCTGGTCCCAACCCCCACGCCTTCGGTTTGCGGGCCCAACCTCTACGTGAAGCGAAGTTGTCTTCCCCAAGGTGCCGTGGGATTCGGTAATAGAAATGTAATGGATTAGGTTGTCATCCTTTTCGCGACCCACAATGTACGATCCGGGCTGAAAAAATAACTCAAAAAAAGAAAAGTGTCCCGAAACTGATGAAAATATTGTATTTTGGGCTCCGAAAATAGGCACAGCCGAGCAAGCTTGCTGCCCCTGTCGTATAGCTCTCGGAGACCTTTCCAACGGTATGTTGTGCACCGCGTAACTCCTTACGGATCAAAAGTTACGGGAACCGGAGCGACGGAGACCTGGTCTCAACCCCCACGCCCTCGGTTTGCGGGCCCAGCCTATACGTGAAGCGAAGTTGTCTTGCCCAAGGTGTCGTGGGATTCGATAATAGAAATGTGATGGAATAGGTTGTCGTCCTTTTCGTGACTCACGACGTACGATCCGGTATGAAAAAACAGCGCAAAAGAAGAAAAGTGTCCCAAAACTGATGAAAATGTTCTATTTTGGGGTCCAAAAATAGGCACCAAAAATAGGCACATCCGAGCAAGTTTGTTGTCCCCGTCGTAGAGCTCTCGTAGAGCTTTCCAATGGTATGCTGTGCACCGCGTAACTCCTTACGGATCAAAAGTTATGGACACCTAAGCAACGAATACCTGGTCACAAGCCCCACGCCCTCGGT
This sequence comes from Budorcas taxicolor, assembly GCF_023091745.1. Taxonomy (NCBI): domain Eukaryota; kingdom Metazoa; phylum Chordata; class Mammalia; order Artiodactyla; family Bovidae; genus Budorcas; species Budorcas taxicolor. The sequence goes on from NW_026292641.1 coordinate 55,452, forward strand.
TTGCGGGCCTAGCCTCTACGTGAAGTGAAGTTGTCTTACCCAAGGTGCCATGGGATTCGGTAATAGAAATGTGACGGATTAGGTTGTCTTCCTTTTCGCGGCTCACGACGTACGATCGGGGTCGAAAAAATAGCTCAAAAAAAGAAAAGTGTCCCAAACCAGATGAAAACGTTCGATTTTAGGCTCTGAAAATAGGAGCAGACGAGCTGTCACGCCCCAACCCGACCTATAGAGGTTAGACTAGGGAGTGATCTAAGCATTCAAGTCATATCACATACTTAATCGTTCATGAAAGTTTAACACTTAACGTTTTAGCCTAAACTCCACAAATTCTCCGGAAATCCGGCAGCATAACGGCTATAATTGGGCTCTTTGGTTTGACCTAATTCTCTAAATGCCTCAAAATTTCCAATCTCAATTTCATTTCTAGCTAAGATTACTATTTATCACCAATCGAAATGCCTACTAGTTGTCTCGAAGTCTCGTTTGATTAATAACCTAGCATGATACTATGTCTTGTTTGTTTGTTAATCCTTGTTACAAAAGTACTTGTTGATCTTATCTTAACAATGAGTACCTGCTTAAGATTGAATAGATTCATTTTACTTAATCCTTACCTAATACTTTATAATCCTATGTAGATACTAGCCAGTAGCGATAGCAAAAACGACCATAGTAGTGTCTATCTAGTTATGATTAGTACAAGCCAAAATTAGATCCCAAATTACAACGGGGGTCATTTACAATACAACAACAAGCAACACAAGAAATAGTCTTCAAGCAACATATCGTTCACAAAATGGCCATAGTCAAGTAAGGCACATAGGACAAGCAATCATTCCAAGGAGTCATCATTAAGCACGTTGTCCTCGGGTACCTATTCTTGGTCTTCTTCACCTGAGATGATAAAAGAGGGTAAGTCCTTATGAACTCAGCGAGGGGGAACGAGAAATAAGTTTTGAAACTCTTTTTTCCAGTTCAACTTATGAAAACCCTTTTTCAAGCATCACAAGTAAGTTCATAATGTAATATAAAAGTAAAAGAACATAGTTACCCGTCTTTCCTCCCCGAGGTCCTCTAGGAACCAAATGAGAATACTTATACACATAGTGAAAAGGATACGGTGAGCTCTTGCTCTCAATTCATTTCCAGTATCAGTTGTTGCGGCCGACTTCAAATCATCCCCTTATCACACCAAATGGGTGTACTCTGGATGTACCCCGAAATCCTACGACGCAACTCTCCGAGGAAGTCTAGCCCCCAAGCGAGAGAGGGAATTGGACAATGGTAGTCACGGTTGCACCGGCAAGCCCGATGCCGCTTGATGTGCGTGAACGCTACCACGCCATAATAAAAGGTTGCAACCTTGTATGCAATGCACATTTATGACATTTAATATATCACATTAGGAGGACAACAAAGTAGGTTGCCTCCGAGTAGTCATAAGATTGCACATTGACAAGTAAACACGCGAGGCACGATATGACAAGTAATTTCACTTGAAAACCACATGGAGTTATATGAATACTAAACGGGCAGCCATGTAACACATGTAAATCAAGTCATATAACTCATTTCGAAGTTCACGTAATCAAATAATAAGAAAATTCAACATGCAACGACATCTACGTGGGACCGAGTGCAAGAAAGGCCTACTTGTCAACATGTAATCATCGGAATCATATTTAGGGCTATAAGGGAAACTACGGGCAGCCTACTAATTACATAATTAAACACGATATTCATAAGATCAACACTTAGCGAGTTTACCTAGTCATTAGGGTTTCAATTCACGCTCACCCGTGCGATTAAGTCCTAAGTTGTCACGTAATTAAACTCAAGCCATGTATTGATTAATTCAAACACCCTCAAACATTCAAAACAGTTTACACAACATCCCAATGCCACAATCCCAAGCATTTAATACAACAAGAGAATTTACAATAATTTTTATAAGCATATACTAGATGGAAACCTCACTGCAAAGGTCTGTCTTCTCACAATCATTGAGACAAGAAAAAAATCTCCAATTCTAGCGAACAAAATGTCAAATTAAATCTTAAGGAGTGAACTAAATTCAGAACAAACCTCGCCTCATTTGGAGTTCGGGTTCAAGAGTTATAGACAAAACCGTGAGACTACACAAAACTGTCCAGATTTGCACACATTTCAATACTTGTCGTTTTTTAGGGCCTTAGGGTCAGATTTAACCTTAGTCCATTTCTGACAAAAAAGTCCAGAACCGAAAAATATAGCAGCATACCAAATTTCATGCATTTTGGATATCATTTACTAAGTCAAAACTGGTTCGTTCTACAAGGTCAGTGAATCTGCCAAAACCTGCTTCATTTTTCCAGACTTTCCAGATTTGGACACATTTTGATATTTTGCCATTTTGAGGATCTTAGAGTCAAAATTAGCTTTGGCCTATTTCTATGGAAAATTCTCAGAACTGGAAAAACTAGTCACCTACCAACTTTCACACATTTCAACATCATTTACCTGGTCAAAATCACTTCGTTCCAACAGAATAGAAAGCTGTCAAATACGCGATTTCATCTATCTTCACATTCTAGCCAAATATCTTGCCATGCATGCTTACAAAAGCTCATGTACACATATATATCACAAGTACAGAGGTAAAAATAGACATTCAAAGGCATGCATGTGGTTTTTAAAAGCTTTTCAAGAAGTTTTAGCCCTCACCTTAGCAAGTCAACAAAGAAGATGCACAAACTCTTGATGAAGCACAATGTCGACCCTTTTTCCTTGCTTGGCCGAGAGACCACTTGATTTTCTCTAGTAACCTAGCTTAGTAACCATGTTCTTAGTATGTGCAAGTGGCTAGAACAAAAAGAAAATGAAATGGAAGCTAACAAACTCACCTAAGCCGAAATGAAGGTTCAATGAGCTTGCATGTGTGTCTTTTGCATTCTAGTTTTGCTTGGTCGAGTTCCTAGTAGCTTGCATGTCTTGATGAACCATTGAGTGATGAACTTAAGCTATGGAGAGTAGAGTTTTAGCTAGAGCCAAGAGAGAGAGAAGAATGAGAGAAAGAATGAGAGAAAGAGAGAAAGAATGAAAGAAAAATGAAAGGCTTGAAGGAATTGATGCATATGTCGGCCTAGGGCTTGCAAATTTAGATTTTTGTGTCTTCAAGGAGCATGTTTGAATCACCTAGCATGGGCATGGAGTGTGTGTCGAGATTGGTGGAGCTTTGGGTAGAGTTTGAGTCATTTTTTTTAATGCTTTGTGTCATAACTTGTCATAGAATGTTTAGGTACAAATTTTGAAATGCAAAGCTAGTTCAATATGCAATAGTGGTCGGCCAAGCTTGTGCAAGAATCTAAATTTTTGTCTTGGTTGAGCAATTTAATATTGTGTGTTTGGGATATGCAAAAGAATAAGGAATAAAGAATAAAGAATGTCTAGCTTTTGGTGCAATTTCATCTTCTAGTAGTTGAATTAGTAATTTAATATTAGTTAGTGGAGTTTGTAGGATTAATTAATGATCTAGTGCTTCGTGTAAGATGCTTTCTTGATTAGCGTGTGGGCATGCTTTCCTAGGTTTAGGGCATGCACTACGAGGTAGGACACGAACTACGAGACGAATGCACGTTTTTCAAGTAAATGCATGCAACCCTAAATGTATGCACATAATTCAATGCAAGGCACACAAAACGAAACACGATTCTTAAACCTAGGTCAAGGCACGTAAATCTAGGTTAGGACACACGAAACGAGGTATCGCACTCAAATCAAGGTTGGGCCACACACGAGCGAGCTTGATGCCCCTGTCGTACGGCTCACGATGTACGATCAGGGATGGAAAAATAGCACAAAAGAAGAAAAGTGTCCCGAAAATGATAAAAACGTTCGATTTTAGGCTCTAAAAATAGGCCCAAATGAGCAGGCTTGCTACCTCTGTCATAGAACTCTGGGAGTGCTTTCCAACGGTATGTTGTGCGCCATGTAAATCCTTACGGATAAAAAGTTATGGGTACCGGAGCGACGAAGACCTCGTCCCAAGCCCTAAGCCCTCAGTTTGCGGGCCCAGCCTCTCCGTGAAGCGATGTTGTCTTGCCCAAGGTGCTATGGGATTCGGTAATAGAAGTGTAATGGATTAGGTTGTCGACCTTTTTGCGGCTCACGACGTACGATCCAGGACAGAAAAACAGCGCAAAAGAAAAATAGTATCCCAAAACTGATGAAAACATTCAATTTTGGGCTCCGAAAATAGGCGCAGCTGAGCAGGCTTGCTGCCCCCTTCGTAGGACTCTTAGAGTGCTTTCCAACGCTATGCTGTGTACCACGTAACTCCTTACGGATCAAAAAGTTATAGGCACCGGAGTGACGGAGATGTGGTCCCAAGCCCCACGCCCTCGGTTTGCAAGCCCAGCCTCTACATGAAGTGAAGTTGTTTTTCTCAAGGTGCCATGGGATTCGGTAATAGAAATGTGATGGATTAGGTTGTCGTCCATTTTGCGGCTCACGACGGACGATCCGGGACGGAAAAACAGGGCAAAAGAAGCAAAGTGTCCCGAAACTGATGAAAACATTCGATTTTGGGCTCCGAAAATAGGTGTAGCCGAGCAGGCTTGCTACCCCCATCATAGAGCTCTCAGAGAGCTTTCAAATGGTTTTCTGTGCGCCACGTAACTCCTTACGGATCAAAAGTTATTAGCACCGGAGTGATGGAGACTTGGTCCCAAGCCCCACGCCCTCGGTTTGCGGGCCCAATCTCTACGTGAAGCAAAGTTGTCTTGCCCAAGGTGTCGTGGATTCGGTAATAGAAATGTGATGGATTAGGTTGTCGTCCTTTTTGCGGCCCACGATTTACGATCCGGGATGAAAAAATAACACAAAAGAAGAAAATATCCCAAAACTGATGAAAATGTTCTATTTTGGGCTCCGAAACTAGGTGCAACCAAGTAGGCTTACTGCCCCCGTCGTAGAGCTCTCGGAGAGCTTTCCAACGGTATGTTGTGCACCGCGTAACTCCTTACAAATCAAAAGTTAAGGGCACCAGAGCAATGGAGACCTGGTC